>NC_092092.1:30396463-30591463 GCF_045679555.1 Salvelinus alpinus
CAGTAATAACCAACAAGTAATCTAACCTAACAATTCCACAACTACTACCTTATACACACACACAAGTGTAAAGGGATAAAGAATATGTACATAAAGATATATGAATGAGTGGTGGTACAGAACGGCATGGCAAGATGCAGTAGATGGTATAGAGTACGGTATATACATATGAGATGAGTACTGTAGGGTATGTAAACATAAAGTGGCATAGTTTAAAGTGGCTAGTGGTACATGTATTACATAAAGATGGCAAGATGCAGTAGATGATATAGAGTACAGTATATACATATGAGATGGGTAATGTAGGGTATGTAAACATTATATTAAGTGGCATTGTTTAAAGTGGCTAGTGGTACATTTTTACATAATTTCCATCAATTCCCATTTTTAAAGTGGCTGGAGTTGAGTCAGTATGTTGGCAGCGGCCGCTAAATGTTAGTGATGGCTGTTTAACAGTCTGATGGCCTTGAGATAGAAGCTGTTTTTCAGTCTCTCGGTCCCTGCTTTGATGCACCTGTACTGACCTCGCCTTCTGGATGATAGCGGGGTGAACAGGCAGTGGCTTGGGTGGTTGTTGTCCTTGATGATCTTTATGGCCTTCCTGTGACATCGGGTGGTGTAGGTGTCCTGGAGGGCAGGTAGTTTGCCCCCGGTGATGCGTTCTGCAGACCTCACTACCCTCTGGAGAGCCTTACGGTTGTGGGCGGAGCAGTTGCCGTACCAGGCGGTGATACAGCCCGACAGGATGCTCTCGATTGTGCATCTGTAGAAGTTTGTGAGTGCTTTTGGTGACAAGCCGAATTTCTTCAGCCTCCTGAGGTTGAAGAGGCGCTGCTGCGCCTTCTTCACAACGCTGTCTGTGTGGGTGGACCAATTCAGTTTGTCCGTGATGTGTACACCGAGGAACTTAAAACTTTCCACCTTCTCCACTACTGGCCCGTCGATGTGGATAGGGGGGTGCTCCCTCTGCTGTTTCCTGAAGTCCACAATCATCTCCTTTGTTTTGTTGACGTTGAGTGTGAGGTTATTTTCCTGACACCACACTCCGAGGGCCCTCACCTCCTCCCTGTAGGCCGTCTCGTCGTTGTTGGTAATCAAGCCTACCACTGTAGTGTCATCCGCAAACTTGATGATTGAGTTGGAGGCGTGCATGGCCACGCAGTCGTGGGTGAACAGGGAGTACAGGAGAGGGCTCAGAACGCACCCTTGTGGGGCCCCAGTGTTGAGGATCAGCGGGGTGGAGATGTTGTTACCTACCCTCACCACCTGGGGGCGGCCCGTCAGGAAGTCCAGGACCCAGTTGCACAGGGCGGGGTCGAGACCCAGGGTCTCGAGCTTGATGACGAGTTTGGAGGGTACTATGGTGTTAAATGCTGAGCTGTAATCGATGAACAGCATTCTCACATGGGTATTCCTCTTGTCCAGATGGGTTAGGGCAGTGTGCAGTGTGGTTGCGATTGCGTCGTCTGTGGACCTATTGGGTCGGTAAGCAAATTGGAGTGGGTCTAGGGTGTCCGGTAGGGTGGAGGTGATATGGTCCTTGACTAGTCTCTCAAAGCACTTCATGATGACGGAAGTGAGTGCTACGGGGCGGTAGTCGTTTAGCTCAGTTACCTTAGCTTTCTTGGGAACAGGAACAATGGTGGCCCTCTTGAAGCATGTGGGAACAGCAGACTGGGATAAGGATTGATTGAATATGTCCGTAAACACACCAGCCAGCTGGTCTGCGCATGCTCTGAGGACGCGGCTGGGAATGCCGTCTGGGCCTGCAGCCTTGCGAGGGTTAACACGTTTAAATGTTTTACTCACCTCGGCTGCAGTGAAGGAGAGCCCGCAGGTTTTGGTAGGGGGCCGTGTCAGTGGCACTGTATTGTCCTCAAAGCGGGCAAAAAAGTTGTTTAGCCTGTCTGGGAGCAAGACATCCTGGTCCGCGACGGGGCTGGTTTTCTTTTTGTAATCCGTGATTGACTGTAGACCCTGCCACATACCTCTTGTGTCTGAGCTGTTGAATTGCGACTCGATTTTGTCTCTGTACTGGGACTTAGCCTGTTTGATTGCCTTGCGGAGAGAATAGCTACACTGTTTGTATTCGGTCATGCTTCCGGTCACCTTGCCCTGGTTAAAAGCAGTGGTTCGCGCTTTCAGTTTCACGCGAATGCTGCCGTCAATCCACGGTTTCTGGTTTGGGAATGTTTTAATCGTTGCTGTGGGTACGACATCGTCAATGCACTTCCTAATGAACTCGCTCTCCGAATCAGCATATTCGTCAATATTGTTGTTGGACGCAATGTGGAACATATTCCAATCCGCGTGATCGAAGCAGTCTTGAAGCGTGGATTCAGATTGGTCGGACCAGCGTTGAACAGACCTGAGCGCGGGAGCTTGTTGTTTGAGTTTCTGTTTGTAGGCTGGAATCAACAAAATGGAGTCGTGGTCAGCTTTTCCGAAAGGGGGGCGGGGGAGGGCCTTATATGCGTCGCGGAAATTAGTATAACAATGATCTAGGGTTTTTCCAGCCCTGGTAGCACAATCGATATGCTGATAGAATTTAGGGAGTTTTGTTTTTAGATTAGCCTTGTTAAAATCCCCAGCTACGATGAATGCAGCCTCAGGGTGTGTGGTTTCCAGTTTACAAAGAGTCAGATAAAGTTCGTTCAGGGCCATCGATGTGTCTGCTTGGGGGGGAATATATACGGCTGTGATTATGATTGAAGAGAATTCCCTTGGTAGATAATGCGGTCGACATTTGATTGTGAGGAGTTCTAGATCAGGTGAACAGAATGACTTGAGTTCCTGTGTGTTGTTATGATGATCACACCACGTCTCATTAATCATAAGGCATACCCCCCCGCCCCTCTTCTTACCGGAAAGATGTTTGTTTCTGTCGGCGCGATGCATGAAGAAACCAGCTGGCTGCACCGACTCCGTTAGCGTCTCTTGAGTTAGCCATGTTTCCGTGAAGCAGAGCACGTTGCAATCCCTGATGTCTCTCTGGAATGCTACCCGTGCTCGGATTTCGTCAACCTTATTGTCAAGAGACTGGACATTGGCGAGTAGTATGCTAGGGAGTGGAGCGCGATGTGCCCGTCTCCGAAGCCTGACCACGAGACCGCCTCGTTTGCCCCTTTTTCGGCGTCGCACAGGGTCGCCGGCTGGGATCAGATCCATTGTATTGGGTGGAAGGCAAAACACTGGATCCGTTTCGGGAAAGTCATATTCCTGGTAGGAACGATGATGAGTTGACGTTAATCGTATATTCAGTAGTTCCTCCCGACTGTATGTAATGAAACCTAAGATTACCTGGGGTACCGATGTAAGAAATAACACATAAAAAAACTAAATACTGCATATTTTCCAAGGAACGCGAAGCGAGGCCGGCCATCTCTTTTCGGCGCCGGAAGTCAAGACTATCACTCCAACCAAAAGTTGAATGAAATACAGAGTGCTACATAATATTACATTTGCTTCAGTTCATAGAAGCTGTACTACAACGTTTTAACAACGAACTACGGAACCATGATGTGAAATGGAACAGCAGTTGCTTGGTCAGAACAATCAAATGACAGTCATTGATGACACAAACGTGTCTTCCTCTGATAGAAGAGAGTCCCTCAGATTCCTTCAACCCAAATCCATCTGAATGCATATCCATACTTGGCACCCATGTTATCTGCTACAAAAGATCAGTGTTAGCGTTGGATGTGAGCGGTGCTTGAACACTGTCTGGGCATGCTGAGTGTCTCTGGTCTGTCTAGTTCATGTGGGTGTTACTGCAGGCTTTTACGCAGACATGAACGGGTTCCTCTGTTCTGTCCACAGCACAACTCTTAACATAATGTTGAAAATACAGCAATCTTCTGAGAAGATGTTTTGTTTCACTGTTTTTTTCTGCAGATGGATGGAAGCTTGCCATGGTTGGATGAGGCATTTGTAGCATACTTGTCCTCCCTCACATTGTTTATGCTCAGTCAGTGGTCAAGTTTTGAAGATTCACTGCAGGCTTTAGTTTTTGAGAAATTCAAAAGGGTTATTTATGAGGTTTGGTTTTGGTGCCAAACGATTCTTTCATAGTAACCTTCAAAAGACTTTGTTCAAACATGATCAATGCGGTAAACTAGGTTTGTCTTGGTCTGTCACGTAGTCTACATAACTCGTGCTCAGGTGGTGGTCAAGTCTCAGCCTCTACTTTAAAAGCTTCCGTCCAGTTCAGAAGGGACGTTAATTCAAAACCACAACAAGAACGCTTTCAGTTTCACCTGGTTGGTTTGTTTTACGAGAACCCTCAATACGAACTACTTAATGAAGCACTGATGTAAAACCACTGATGTTATCTTCCGTACAGCAATACAGAGAGAGAGAACACACTGAGGACACACCGGTTGAATCAACGTTGTTTTCATGTCATTTCAATGAAATTACGTTGAACCAGCGTGGAATAGACGTTGAATTGACGTCTGTGCCCAGTGGGTATGCTTAGTCTAGCCTAGTCTCTACGCTTCATCTGCTGGTTCATTCAAGAAAATCCGCTGCACTTGAACCCAAGGCACAATATGGCCTTTGTGTCCCTGTCTAGATGAATGCCCTGGCATTGTTGAAACTACGTGGGCGTGGTGGGCACATAAGGTCTTTATGCTGTTAATTTAAACAGAGAGAGAGAAGAGAGAGAAAAAAGTCATATTTGCGACACTGCCCTTGTTTTCGTCTCTTTGTGTTGTTTAGTTGACTGCTTTGACAGTGTAAGGGTTGTGTTACCAAGGGACTGAAGAGGATAACTTAAAGCCATTCACATGACCTGCCACCCTACACCTTCCTACAGTCCCTCCAGGAATCCTTTGGATCCTCTGGCACTAGGGAGAGAGAGACACCTGTTTCAGGACGGGTGAGGCGAAGGGAGCGAAGGAGAAGAGGGGGAGGAAAGGAGGAGAGGCTGTTGTTGCGGTGTGAGAGCAGTGCAGTAGTGGAGGACTGGACACAGAGAAGTGGGATTCTGTTTTCTACTCTGGGGGACTGTAAGCGAAGAAAGAATTGAGGACAGCAGAGGAGGAATGTGTGGATTACAGTAGCAAGTACCAACAGACTGAAATTAAAGGGGAGAAAAGTATTTGATTGAGCAGGAAAAAAAGAGAAAGCAACCGAGAGAGCGAGAGAGAGAGAGAGAGAGAGAGAGAGAGAGAGAGAGAGAGAGAGAGAGAGAGAGAGAGAGAGAGAGAGAGAGAGAGAGAGAGAGAGAGAGAGAGAGAGAGAGAGAGAGAGAGAGAGAGAGAGAGAGAGAGAGAGAGAGAGAGAGAGAGAGAGAGAGAGAGAGAGAGAGAGAGAGAGAGATTAAGGGCATACCGCTGCAGGTGTGCAGCACTAAATCAAACAGTGGGCTATGTGGAGAGAGAAATGAGACTGACTGTTCGCAGCGTGCTGAGTGGAGTTACCGTGGTGACCAAACCGTGAATTAGTACCTTCTCTTCTACAGTGAACCCTCCTGAACCTCCGCTAACCAATCACAGGGAGAGAAAAGCAGAGGGTAGAGGTGTTACATGGAACTTTATTTACAACCTATAAGTCTACCTGGCCTGTTAAGGAGGTGCAGTTGATACAGGTGCAGTACAGGGACTGTGTAAGGGTGTTAGGTTACTGTTGAGGTGTGGTAGGTAGGTAGAGAGTGTTGACAGGTCAATTGACAGGTTGATTGACAGGTTGATTGACAGGCGTCGGGTTAAGGTGATGTCTGTGGAGCGGGGCCAGGGACGTGGCCACTCCCTCTCTGACTCGGAAGAGACCAACGGGCTGCAGGTGGATCCTGAACCAGAGGAACTGGACTGGGATAGCTTTAGTACCTCATTGGAACAGAGACTGACTATTGTGGGTATACTGGTGTGTTGGGTTGGAGGGTGTGTGTGTGTGTGTGTGTGTGTGTGTGTGTGTGTGTGTGTGTGTGTGTGTGCGTGCGTGCGTGTGTGTGCTGTGTGTGTGTGTGTGTGTGTGTGTGTGTGTGTGTGTGTGTGTGAGTGTGTGAGAGAGAGAGAGAGAGGGCATTGATGTGTTTACATGTGTGTCTGTACTGTTAACTTTTTTACAGTATCTTCACATTATCTGGTAATGTTGAGACAGTGATTTATCTTAAAACACCAGCCAACCTTTTGGATAATCTGTATTAAGGGTTGGGAAAAGAGAGTGCCAATTATGTTTTGAAAAATAAAAAAAATGTGACATAACTCACTAGCTGGGTAGATAAAGTAGAGATTATGAAGAAAGAGCACAGCACAAACACATTTATATAAATATATTCAGATGGAACATGTGGTCAAGATACATTTGCAAATGGACACATATTTGGGTATGCAGTTCAGCCTCATTCCAAATGCCTTGACCATGATGACTGGTGCATTAGAAAATAGCTGACACATTCATCAACCAGGCACCAAATAAGACAGACTTTCAAATCTGTCCTGTTTGGGACAGCTGTTGATAAATGATTTGTGTTATTGTAAAACTGGCTTATCAAGTCAGTGTTTTTCTTTCACTCGACGCGTCACTGAGAGGATTTTCCCCCGCTATATATTGGAGAGAGGGTTGGGAAAGGGAGGATAAGTGTCTCACGACTTGGAGTACTCTTGATGCAAGGCATTCTGCTGGTTTTCCATCTGTGTGTCTGGGATATGATTGTCTCTCTATGTAAGCGAAATGATTTACCCTACTGTCCTCTCTCTGTCGTGTCTCTTCTTTGCCTTTACATTCCACCACTTTTACATTGTCTCACTGTTTCACCCCTCAACCCTGAGGCCTCTCTCCTCCTGTTCATGCTCCATCTCCTCCTCCCTTACTCACCTCCTGACCCTCTGTGCTTCATCCCTGTCTTCTCCTCCACCTCTTCAGGAGCAGGAGTGTGCCCAGGCGTCAGATCACCGTTGTGCCCAGCTGGAGAAGGCCCGGCGTGGGCTGGAGCTGCAGCTCTCTGGCCTATCTGAGCGCCTGGAGGAGGAGGAGGCGTGCTCGACCCAGCTGGCCCACCACAGAGAGAGGCTGGAGGCAGAGAACAGCAGCCTCAGACGAGACCTGGAGGAACTGGAGAGTGCTCTGACTGCCACCGAGAGAGACAAACAGGTAGGCTACAACCGACTCCTTATGCATGCTCTATGGCTTAGCACTGAATGCACTAAACCGGAGCGGAGAGAGATATTATTTAAACAAGAGAACGTCCTTGATTTGGGACTCCTGAACAGGTCTGCACTATACTGACATGCTTCTAGTTCTACTTTACCTCTCTGCTTCATCTGTTTTCCTCTGGCTTTCAGTATTGAATTTCATGCTTTTACTGTCCTCCTTTTTATCACTTTAATAGTCCCTGGAGAGTGAGTATATTGTAAATATCTAAATGTTAAACTAGTGTGACTACTACATGTACAGACAGAGGTAAATAGAGGGGGTGTTAACATATACTGTTACAAACCCCTCAGAGCTTTAGCTATTTCATTGAGGTTTATGGAAGGATTTAGATGGTATCTTTACTCAGGAATGCTTCATGGAATGTACTGCACTCACAGCATTGGTTGTCTATGATGGAGAGAGTTGAATTCCTTTGACTTAGACTTTGACAAATGAGTCCGTTTTACCTAGGCAATTAATATGGTACTCAGAGTGTATTTGGCATGAGAGTTTTTTTTTGAGAAACAAAGAATAATTGTGTCAAATCCTTGAACTATGTGAATGTTCTGTTGGCTCGTGTGGGTTTCCTGACATGTACAGTAGAAAACTAGGTTGTTTCAATATGGATGCAGTACACTGGGATCTACAAGACTAGACCTGCATGGTGGAGTTATTGGCACTGTGCTTTCACACCTAGTAAGTAGTCGGTCTCGTTGTCATAACAGTTGTAATACTATAGATATGGGTGTTTTTTTAATCAAAGTAAAATGAAATAAGTTACAAGGAATGCAGGCTATTGGGATTGAGTTGCACAACATTTTTATTGTACACTTTTATCATTTCTATGGTATTTGTCATAAAATATGTGCTACACTTGCAACTTCATAAAAAAGGTATACATAATTAAGCAATAAGGCCCGAGGGGGTGTGCTATATTGTCTGATATACCACGGCTTTTAGCCAATCAGCATCCAAACTACCCTGTTTATAATGAGGTATAACCACTTTCCTCTAAACTAAATCATTTCCCTCTCCTCCATTCCTTCTGATTTATTTATCTGTATTTCAAAGTCCTGACAGTCCCAAACTGTTCCCCTGGTTCATTAGAACCTGATGGCCAAAGTGGGACCAGAATGCTACATGCATGTTCCACTTTGATGTTCATGAAGAACAGATTGAGAGTAATGGAATCTGTTTGGTCATCGAAGGGATACTTGTTTTATGGTTTGGCTGCAAAGCCATGGACTAATGCAACTGTTTTCCCAAACCATCATCATGGTTATTGTATCAGTAGAAAACACATTGCCTAAGAGTCAAATTACTTCCAGATTAAAACATGCACTGTGGTATTCTTTGCACAGACAGATTTATACTCGTTTGATATTTTCGAAGGTTTATTACTTTTCTCTATTTAGCAACATGTCTGGGGAAGATAAGTAACAAATACAATGGGATCTGTTTTATGATATCAGATGATTTTAATTTCCTCTTTCTCTCCCCCTCATCCTCCAGTCTTCAGACGGCTCAGTCAGGAAGCTGTCAGAGGAGCTGTCCCAGAGAGAGGAAGCTGTCCAAAAGCTTCAGAAGGAGAAAGAACACCTGGTGGAGCTCAGCCAGGTGAGAACTTACTGACCTCTCCTCACCTCACCCAGTACTAACACCTGGTGGAGCTCAGCCAGGTGAGAACTTACTGACCTCTCCTCACCTCACCCAGTACTAACACCTGGTGGAGCTCAGCCAGGTGAGAACTTACTGACCTCTCCTCACCTCACCCAGTACTAACACCTGGTGGCGCTCAGCCAGGTGAGAACTTACTGACCTCTCCTCACCTCACCCAGTACTAACACCTGGTGGCGCTCAGCCTACTGACCTCTCCTCACCTCACCCAGTACTAACACCTGGTGGCGCTCAGCCAGGTGAGAACTTACTGACCTCTCCTCACCTCACCCAGTACTAACACCTGGTGGCGCTCAGCCAGGTGAGAACTTACTGACCTCTCCTCACCCAGTACTAACACCTGGTGGCGCTCAGCCAGGTGAGAACTTACTGACCTCTCCTCACCTCACCCAGTACTAACACCTGGTGGAGCTCAGCCAGGTGAGAACTTACTGACCTATCCTCACCTCACCCAGTACTAACACCTGGTGGCGCTCAGCCAGGTGAGAACTTACTGACCTCTCCTCACCTCACCCAGTACTAACACCTGGTGGCGCTCAGCCCATGGTGAGAACACACTGTCCCCAGGGGTCATAAAGTGAGGTCAGGGTGAAATGTGAAAGGTCGACCCTGGGTCTAACAGGAAGGGAGATTATGAGAGGGTTTGCAGAAATGCATATCACTCTCACTATAAAGAGCATGTATGCATGTGCATGTGTGTGCGTGTGTGTCGTGTGGATTTTCTCTCTCTCTCGCCCTCTCTTTCTCCCTCTCTCTTTGTTTCTCTCCTTCCATCCATCATGCCCTATACTTGCAGCTATAGGAACCCCAGTACAGTAATGCATACCAGATGCTGTAACCAACAGTAGCAGCTTGATATCCTATATAATCTGTTAAAGTAATTTAGAATCTGAGCCATTATCCTACAGTACACTGACTGCTTATTATATATGTCCAGCGTGATGGAAGATGTCTGGAAGTTACAGTTTAGCAATTCAAGTAGTGAGAGAAATGGGAATGGAAATGGCTCAAAGCTCCTAAAATGTTATGAGGGATACAGTCACAGGGTCAGGTGTTATGGTGGGGTTACATACATCATGTCACCCCAATGACTTTGTGTCAGTCTTCTGTTATCGATTTTGGAGAGAGAGGCCTCACTCTTGGCATTCCCTTGAACAACCCAAATGAACTCATCATGGCTCCTCAGATCCAATATGGCTGACAGATGCACGCGATCCCAATAGGGGATTAATGATTTAAGCTACATCTGTGGGCCAGACTCAGCCATTTTGTTTCATCCCTGTATGCAGCAAGCCATTGAGGATCTGCAGAGCGAGGAGGAGAAGGTGAACCTCCTGACCAAGGAGAGGGCAAAGTTACAGGTGCAGGCGGAAGATGTAAGTGTATTTGGGGGAGATACGCCCAATTTGACTTCAGTAGTGTCTAGCTTTATGGTATTGGTACTGTATCATTGTAACATATGATCAAAGAACGTTATGCTTCTATGATGTTTTTCGGATGCAGATGAACAGTTATGCTGTCCCCTCCATTGAAGCCCAGAACCTTTAAAGCTTATATTGTTATTCTCTCACTCAGTTGGAGTACCTGTTAGAGCAGGAGCGGCGTCAGCGTGGGGAGCTGGAGAAAGGCAGGAGGAAGCTGGAGGGAGACAGCAGGTCCACTCTGGAGAGCCTCACTGAGATGGAGAGGATGAGGAGCAGCCTGGAGGAACTCATGAAGAAGTAGATTATATACACGCTTCATACACCAGTTATAAGCGCAATCAGACAGTTATAGGCACTCAGTTAAATCGGTTATAGATGCTTAATAACAATTTACAAGTCAAGAAGTGGGTTATAGACCAGGGACGTCACTAGAGATTCATAGATAGGGGGGCTAAGCCTCTTTTAGGGGGGTCTGGGCATACTACCCCAGGATTTTTTTTAAAGCCCCCAAAACGTCTTTTCTCAATGTATATTTAGAGTAACAACGGGTGTAAAATCTATAAAATAAGGTTATTTATTAAGTATACCTGTCTGATAGTTTGTGTTAGACACTGATCTAATATGACTTACTTAAATTCTATCCAAATAAATAAATTAAAGTCCACTCTGTCCCCATCCATCCAACACCAACAAAACGCACAAAAATGGCTGTACTATGTAGCCAAAATACTTTTGGGATTTTATTTTGTGTGAGTGAGTGAGACGACATGTAGGTCATATTATACCATTATAAAAAAAAAAAATGTAAAGTTTCACCCTTTTGTTAATTGTTGCTCAAAATTAACCCAATAATTCAGACACATGGAAGATTCCAAACAAATATTACAATCTTTGTTACATAACTGCTCCTCCTGCTTCTCACTTTTGATGCTTATTTTGTTGCTGGATGCATCAGTGTACCTCCTATTTTTAAAGGTTGCAAATCGGTCAATGACACTATTGTGGCTTAGTGACCCAAGCACTTCACCCTCAATGGACATGGCTGCAAGACTTGCAAGCCTTTTCTGACCCATTGTCTTATGCAACCAGGAGTACAGCCGGCACAGTGCACTAAAGGACCTTTCACAGGAGCAGCTGCTCCCAGGAATTGTGAGGGCAACCTGAATGATTTCCTTCAGAGAAGGAAACATATCATCATCCAGGAGGTTATGCACAGAAAGCATATCTTTGGGAGGACATCCAGCCTCTCTTTTCCGGGCAAGAAAGTTTCTGGCCACCAACATCTCTTCTGTTTTAACATCAATACCGTAGTTCTTGGCAAACTCAGTTAAGCATGATGTATCTAGGAAGCTTTTTGAGTTGGGGCTGCATGCCTGTATGCTTTGAGCAGACCTGCATCTACAGTCGAGAATCGCTGGTCAAGCTCACAAACCATCCTGTCCAAGCAGGGGAGCAACAACTCTGTTTTCATTGTTTGGGAACATGACAATTCTGTGCCTCTCCACCACAAAATCTCCCATTTTCCTTTGTTTGCGCTTTCTTGCTGCATCTGCCTCTGGAATATTGTGAATTTCACAGAGTGCTTTGGTTCTGTTATTAAGTTCTGTGGCAAATGCGTCTGCCTATTAGTGTGTCACATACAGCTTGTTTGCTGAAACAAGCTTCTGCCAGATCTACAGTCTCTTTCTGGATGAACTTGTGTATTCCCTCAGTTATAGAAAGAAGGGACTGAAACATCAGTAGCAAATACACGGTGGAGAACTTATGAAGCTTTGCTCTCAGACCAACAGCCATGGGGGATCCAATGGCAGATAGACAATCAAAAATAGCAGTTAAAGTGTCCAGGACTGCATTTATGGACCGCAGCTTGCATGCCCAGCGGGTGTTTGAGAGCTGTACAAGTTCAGCTGATGCTATTCCAAGTTTGGACTGAGCTTCTTTGAACTTGTGGTGGTTAACTAGGGATGTACTGAAAAACGAATACACATTCTCCAAGAAACTGAAAAACTCAGCAGCCTCCAGAATAGCCCTGCAAGTATGACAACATCAAATTATGCTCATGGGCATAGCAATGTACATAAATTGCCTCGGGATGCAGCACTCTGACATGTGCTGCACACCTCCTTTGGATCCACTCATGACATCTGCACCATCATTGGTCTGTGCAACACACTATAGGCCTGATACCTCTCTTATTTGGAGCTGCTGTTGCAACTCATTTGCTATTGATTGGGCATCAAATGACTTGATTTCTGCTAGTGCTAGTAAATGCTCCTCAACTGTCCCCTCTGTCACATACCTAACACACAGAGCCAACTGTTCAGACTGCCCATCCCTGAGCACAGCATTCGATCATGTCATTCTGAGAATCTGGAGAGAGATACGTCACATTTGATGGAGTATTGTACCTTTGCAGGAAAGGGTCAAACTCCTTCAAAAGCTCCATACATTCAAGAAAGTTCCCTCTATTTGTTCTTTCACTAGATTCATCATTTGCACGGAGAGAGAGTCCCTGTCTTCCTAACATTGAGGTGACCGCAACAATTCTCCTCAGATACTCCCTTCTCTCTGCAATATCACTAACATGGGCAGATGTTAACATCTGAGCAATGCTCCCATGATTGCTAGTTGCCTGGTAGCTTTGCTCTGTCACAACACTGTCTCTGTGTGTTAGTGCCATCTCATGTTTACCAAAAATAAACAAAGATTTTTCAGAGTACTCTACCCAATTGTATTTCTCAAACCAGCAGTGGTGAAACGCCCTTTTCTGTGTACCAAAACGTTAGTGTCGGTAGCTATTCAGCTTCACTTGTCTGGGCCCAGTGTCTTTGTCACCTAAATCGCTCTCTTTTCTGGAAGGAGTTGCTGCAGTGGCTTGATTACTTTCTTTCTCTGGATCTGTTTGTTGTCTCTCTCTCTCTGGATCTGTTTGTTCTCCCTCTCTTTCTGGATCTGTTTATTGTCTCTCTCTTTCTGGATCTCTTTGTTGTCCCTCTCTTTCTGGATCTGTTTGTTGTCTCTCTCTCTCTGGATCTGTTTGTTGTCTCTCTCTCTCTGGATCTGTTTGTTCTCCCTCTCTTTCTGGATCTGTTTGTTGTCTCTCTCTCTCTGGATCTGTTTGTTGTCCCTCCCTCTCTTGATCTGTTTGTTGTCCCTCCCTGTCTGGATCTGTTTGTTGTCCCTCCCTCTCTTGATCTGTTTGTTGTCCCTCCCTCTCTGGATCTGTTTATTGTCCCTCCCTCTCTGGATCTGTTTGTTGTCCCTCCCTCTCTGGATCTGTTTGTTGTCCCTCCCTCTCTTGATCTGTTTATTGTCCCTCCCTGTCTGGATCTGTTTGTTGTCCCTCCCTCTCTTGATCTGTTTGTTGTCCCTCCCTCTCTGGATCTGTTTGTTGTCCCTCCCTCTCTTGATCTGTTTGTTGTCCCTCCCTGTCTGGACCTGTTTGTTGTCCCTCCCTCTCTGGACCTGTTTGTTGTCCCTCCCTGTCTGGACCTGTTTGTTGTCCCTCCCTCTCTGGACCTGTTTGTTGTCCCTCCCTCTCTGGATCTGTTTGTTGTCCCTCCCTGTCTGGATCTGTTTGTTGTCCCTCCCTCTCTTGATCTGTTTGTTGTCCCTCCCTCTCTGGATCTGTTTGTTGTCCCTCCCTCTCTTGATCCGTTTATTGTCCCTCCCTGTCTGGATCTGTTTGTTGTCCCTCCCTCTCTTGATCTGTTTGTTGTCCTTCCCTCTCTGGATCTGTTTGTTGTCCCTCCCTCTCTTGATCTGTTTGTTGTCCCTCCCTCTCTGGATCTGTTTGTTGTCCCTCTCTCTCTCTGGATCTGTTTGTTGTCCCTCCCTGTCTGGATCTGTTTGTTGTCCCTCCCTCTCTGGATCTGTTTATTGTCCCTCCCTGTCTGGATCTGTTTGTTGTCCCTCTCTCTCTCTGGATCTGTTTGTTGTCCCTCCCTCCCTGGATCTGTTTGTTGTCCCTCCCTGTCTGGATCTGTTTGTTGTCCCTCCCTCTCTTGATCTGTTTGTTGTCCCTCCCTGTCTGGATCTGTTTGTTGTCCCTCCCTCTCTGGATCTGTTTATTGTCCCTCCCTCTCTGGATCTGTTTGTTGTCCCTCCCTCTCTTGATCTGTTTGTTGTCCCTCCCTGTCTGGATCTGTTTGTTGTCCCTCCCTCTCTGGATCTGTTTATTGTCCCTCCCTCTCTGGATCTGTTTGTTGTCCCTCTCTCTTTCTGGATCTGTTTGTTGTCCCTCCCTCCCTGGATCTGTTTGTTGTCCCTCCCTGTCTGGATCTGTTTGTTGTCCCTCCCTGTCTGGATCTGTTTGTTGTCCCTCCCTCTCTTGATCTGTTTGTTGTCCCTCCCTCTCTTGATCTGTTTGTTGTCCCTCCCTGTCTGGATCTGTTTGTTGTCCCTCCCTCTCTGGATCTGTTTATTGTCCCTCCCTCTCTGGACCTGTTTGTTGTCCCTCCCTCTCTAGATCTGTTTGTTGTCCCTCCCTGTCTGGATCTGTTTGTTGTCCCTCCCTCTCTGGATCTGTTTGTTGTCCCTCTCTCTCTCTGGATCTGTTTGTTGTCCCTCCCTGTCTGGATCTGTTTGTTGTCTCTCCTTCTCTGGATCTGTTTGTTGTCCCTCTCTCTCTCTGGATCTGTTTGTTGTCCCTCCCTGTCTGGATCTGTTTGTTGTCTCTCCCTCTCTGGATCTGTTTGTTGTCCCTCCCTGTCTGGATCTGTTTGCTGTCCCTCCCTGTCTGGATCTGTTTGTTGTCTCTCCCTCTCTGGATCTGTTTGTTGTCCCTCCCTGTCTGGATCTGTTTGCTGTCCCTCCCTGTCTGGATCTGTTTGTTGTCTCTCCCTCTCTGGATCTGTTTGTTGTCCCTCCCTCTCTGGACCTGTTTGTTGTCCCTCCCTCTCTGGACCTGTTTGTTGTCCCTCCCTGTCTGGATCTGTTTGTTGTCCCTCCCTCTCTGGACCTGTTTGTTGTCTCTCTCTTTCTGGATCTGTTTGTTGTCCCTCCCTCTCTGGATCTGTTTGTTGTCCCTCCCTCTCTGGATCTGTTTGTTGTCCCTCCCTGTCTGGATCTGTTTGTTGTCCCTCCCTCTCTGGATCTGTTTGTTGTCCCTCCCTCTCTGGATCTGTTTGTTGTCCCTCCCTGTCTGGATCTGTTTGTTGTCCCTCCCTGTCTGGATCTGTTTGTTGTCCCTCCCTCTCTGGATCTGTTTGTTGTCCCTCCCTCTCTGGATCTGTTTGTTGTCCCTCCCTGTCTGGATCTGTTTGTTGTCCCTCCCTGTCTGGATCTGTTTGTTGTCCCTCCCTCTCTGGATCTGTTTGTTGTCCCTCCCTCTCTGGATCTGTTTGTTGTCCCTCCCTGTCTGGATCTGTTTGTTGTCCCTCCCTGTCTGGATCTGTTTGTTGTCTCTCTCTGGATCTGTTTGTTGTCCCTCCCTCTCTGGATCTGTTTGTTGTCCCTCCCTCTCTGGATCTGTTTGTTCTCCCTCCCTGTCTGGATCTGTTTGTTGTCCCTCTCTCTCTCTGGATCTGTTTGTTGTCCCTCCCTCTCTGGATCTGTTTGTTGTCCCTCCCTCTCTGGATCTGTTTGTTGTCCCTCCCTCTCTGGATCTGTTTGTTGTCCCTCCCTCTCTGGATCTGTTTGTTGTCCCTCCCTCTCTGGATCTGTTTGTTGTCCCTCTCTCTCTGGATCTGTTTGTTGTCCCTCCCTCTCTGGATCTGTTTGTTGTCCCTCTCTCTCTCTGGATCTGTTTGTTGTCCCTCCCTCTCTGGATCTGTTTGTTCTCCCTCCCTGTCTGGATCTGTTTGTTGTCCCTCTCTCTCTCTGGATCTGTTTGTTGTCCCTCCCTCTCTGGATCTGTTTGTTGTCCCTCCCTCTCTGGATCTGTTTGTTGTCCCTCCCTCTCTGGACCTGTTTGTTGTCCCTCCCTCTCTGGATCTGTTTGTTGTCCCTCCCTCTCTGGATCTGTTTGTTGTCCCTCCCTGTCTGGATCTGTTTGTTCTCCCTCTCTGGATCTGTTTGTTGTCCCTCTCTCTCTCTGGATCTGTTTGTTGTTCCTCTCTCTCTCTGGATCTGTTTGTTGTCCCTCCCTCTCTGGATCTGTTTGTTGTCCCTCTCTCTCTCTGGATCTGTTTGTTGTCCCTCCCTCTCTGGATCTGTTTGTTCTCCCTCCCTCTCTGGATCTGTTTGTTGTCCTCTCTCTCTCTCTGGATCTGTTTGTTGTCCCTCCCTCTCTGGATCTGTTTGTTGTCCCTCCCTCTCTGGATCTGTTTGTTGTCCCTCCCTCTCTGGACCTGTTTGTTGTCCCTCCCTCTCTGGATCTGTTTGTTGTCCCTCCCTCTCTGGATCTGTTTGTTGTCCCTCCCTGTCTGGATCTGTTTGTTCTCCCTCTCTGGATCTGTTTGTTGTCCCTCTCTCTCTCTGGATCTGTTTGTTGTTCCTCTCTCTCTCTGGATCTGTTTGTTGTCCCTCCCTCTCTGGATCTGTTTGTTGTCCCTCCCTCTCTGGATCTGTTTGTTGTCCCTCCCTCTCTGGATCTGTTTGTTCTCCCTCCCTCTCTGGATCTGTTTGTTGTCCCTCCCTCTCTGGATCTGTTTGTTGTCCCTCCCTCTCTGGACCTGTTTGTTGTCTCTCTCTTTCTGGATCTGTTTGTTGTCCCTCCCTCTCTGGATCTGTTTGTTGTCCCTCTCTCTCTGGATCTGTTTGTTGTCCCTCCCTGTCTGGACCTGTTTGTTGTCCCTCTCTCTCTGGATCTGTTTGTTGTCCCTCTCTCTCTGGACCTGTTTGTTGTCCCTCCCTGTCTGGATCTGTTTGTTGTCCCTCTCTCTCTGGATCTGTTTGTTGTCCCTCCCTGTCTGGATCTGTTTGTTGTCCCTCCCTGTCTGGATCTGTTTGTTGTCCCTCTCTCTCTGGATCTGTTTGTTGTCCCTCTCTCTCTGGACCTGTTTGTTGTCCCTCCCTGTCTGGATCTGTTTGTTGTCCCTCTCTCTCTGGACCTGTTTGTTGTCCCTCCCTGTCTGGATCTGTTTGTTGTACCTCCCTCTCTGGATCTGTTTGTTGTCCCTCTCTCTCTGGATCTGTTTGTTGTCCCTCCCTCTCTGGATCTGTTTGTTGTCCCTCTCTCTCTGGATCTGTTTGTTGTCCCTCCCTCTCTGGATCTGTTTGTTGTCCCTCCCTATCTGGACCTGTTTGTCGTCCCTCGCCCCTCCCTCTCTGGATCTGTTTGTTGTCCCTCCCTGTCTGGATCTGTTTGTTGTCCCTCTCTCTCTGGATCTGTTTGTTGTCCCTCTCTCTCTGGATCTGTTTGTTGTCCCTCCCTCTCTGGATCTGTTTGTTGTCCCTCCCTCTCTGGACCTGTTTGTTGTCCCTCTCTCTCTGGATCTGTTTGTTGTCCCTCCCTCTCTGGATCTGGTTGTCGTCCCTCTCTCTCTGGACCTGTTTGTTGTCCCTCCCTGTCTGGATCTGTTTGTTATCCCGCCCTCTCTGGATCTGTTTGTTGTCCCTCCCTGTCTGGATCTGTTTGTTATCCCTCCCTCTCTGGACCTGTTTGTCGTCCCTCCTCCCTCCCTCTCTGGATCTGTTTGTTGTCCCTCCCTCTCTGGACCTGTTTGTTGTCCCTCTCTCTCTGGATCTGTTTGTCGTCCCTCTCTCTCTGGATCTGTTTGTTGTCCCTCTCTCTCTGGATCTGTTTGTTGTCCCTCTCTCTCTGGATCTGTTTGTTGTCCCTCTCTCTCTGGATCTGTTTGTTCTCCCTCCCTGTCTGGATCTGTTTGTTGTCCCTCTCTCTCTGGATCTGTTTGTTGTCCCTCTCTCTCTGGATCTGTTTGTTGTCCCTCTCTCTCTGGATCTGTTTGTTGTCCCTCTCTCTCTGGATCTGTTTGTTCTCCCTCCCTGTCTGGATCTGTTTGTTGTCCCTCTCTCTCTGGATATGTTTGTTGTCCCTCCCTCCCTGGATCTGTTTGTTGTCCCTCCCTGTCTGGATCTGTTTGTTGTCCCTCTCTCTCTGGATCTGTTTGTTGTCCCTCACTGTATGGATCTGTTTGTTGTCCCTCTCTCTCTCTGGATCTGTTTGTTGTCCCTCTCCCTGTCTGGATCTGTTTGTTGTCCCTCCCTCTCTGGATCTGTTTGTTGTCCCTCTCTCTCTGGACCTGTTTGTTGTCCCTCTCTCTCTGGATCTGTTTGTTGTCCCTCCCTCTCTGGATCTGTTTGTTGTCCCTCTCTCTCTCTGGATCTGTTTGTTGTCCCTCCCTCTCTGGATCTGTTTGTTGTCCCTCCCTCTCTGGACCTGTTTGTCGTCCCTCCCCCCTCCCTCTCTGGATCTGTTTGTTGTCCCTCCCTGTCTGGATCTGTTTGTTGTCCCTCTCTCTCTGGATCTGTTTGTTGTCCCTCCCTCTCTGGATCTGTTTGTTGTCCCTCCCTCTCTGGATCTGTTTGTTGTCCCTCCCTCTCTGGATCTGTTTGTTGTCCCTCTCTCTCTGGATCTGTTTGTTGTCCCTCCCTCTCTGGATCTGTTTGTTGTCCCTCCCTATCTGGACCTGTTTGTCGTCCCTCCCCCCTCCCTCTCTGGATCTGTTTGTTGTCCCTCCCTGTCTGGATCTGTTTGTTGTCCCTCTCTCTCTGGATCTGTTTGTTGTCCCTCCCTCTCTGGATCTGTTTGTTGTCCCTCCCTCTCTGGATCTGTTTGTTGTCCCTCCCTCTCTGGACCTGTTTGTTGTCCCTCTCTCTCTGGATCTGTTTGTTGTCCCTCCCTCTCTGGATCTGGTTGTCGTCCCTCTCTCTCTGGACCTGTTTGTTGTCCCTCCCTGTCTGGATCTGTTTGTTATCCCGCCCTCTCTGGATCTGTTTGTTGTCCCTCCCTGTCTGGATCTGTTTGTTATCCCTCCCTCTCTGGACCTGTTTGTCGTCCCTCCCCCCTCCCTCTCTGGATCTGTTTGTTGTCCCTCCCTCTCTGGACCTGTTTGTTGTCCCTCTCTCTCTGGATCTGTTTGTCGTCCCTCTCTCTCTGGATCTGTTTGTTGTCCCTCTCTCTCTGGATCTGTTTGTTGTCCCTCTCTCTCTGGATCTGTTTGTTGTCCCTCTCTCTCTGGATCTGTTTGTTCTCCCTCCCTGTCTGGATCTGTTTGTTGTCCCTCTCTCTCTGGATCTGTTTGTTGTCCCTCTCTCTCTGGATCTGTTTGTTGTCCCTCTCTCTCTGGATCTGTTTGTTGTCCCTCTCTCTCTGGATCTGTTTGTTCTCCCTCCCTGTCTGGATCTGTTTGTTGTCCCTCTCTCTCTGGATATGTTTGTTGTCCCTCCCTCCCTGGATCTGTTTGTTGTCCCTCCCTGTCTGGATCTGTTTGTTGTCCCTCTCTCTCTGGATCTGTTTGTTGTCCCTCACTGTATGGATCTGTTTGTTGTCCCTCTCTCTCTCTGGATCTGTTTGTTGTCCCTCTCCCTGTCTGGATCTGTTTGTTGTCCCTCCCTCTCTGGATCTGTTTGTTGTCCCTCTCTCTCTGGACCTGTTTGTTGTCCCTCTCTCTCTGGATCTGTTTGTTGTCCCTCCCTCTCTGGATCTGTTTGTTGTCCCTCTCTCTCTCTGGATCTGTTTGTTGTCCCTCCCTCTCTGGATCTGTTTGTTGTCCCTCCCTCTCTGGACCTGTTTGTCGTCCCTCCCCCCTCCCTCTCTGGATCTGTTTGTTGTCCCTCCCTGTCTGGATCTGTTTGTTGTCCCTCTCTCTCTGGATCTGTTTGTTGTCCCTCCCTCTCTGGATCTGTTTGTTGTCCCTCTCTCTCTGGATCTGTTTGTTGTCCCTCTCTCTCTGGATCTGTTTGTTGTCCCTCCCTCTCTCGATCTGTTTGTCGTCCCTCTCTCTCTGGACCTGTTTGTTGTCCCTCCCTGTCTGGATCTGTTTGTTATCCCTCCCTCTCTGGATCTGTTTGTTGTCCCTCCCTGTCTGGATCTGTTTGTTATCCCTCCCTCTCTGGACCTGTTTGTTGTCCCTCCCCCCTCCCTCTCTGGATCTGTTTGTTGTCCCTCCCTGTCTGGATCTGTTTGTTATCCCTCCCTCTCTGGATCTGTTTGTTGTCCCTCCCTGTCTGGATCTGTTTGTTATCCCTCCCTCTCTGGACCTGTTTGTCGTCCCTCCCCCCTCCCTCTCTGGACCTGTTTGTTGTCCCTCTCTCTCTGGACCTGTTTGTTGTCCCTCTCTCTCTGGATCTGTTTGTCGTCCCTCTCTCTCTGGATCTGTTTGTTGTCCCTCTCTCTCTGGATCTGTTTGTTGTCCCTCCCTCTCTGGATCTGTTTGTTGTCCCTCCCTCTCTGGATCTGTTTGTTGTCCCTCCCTCTCTGGATCTGTTTGTTGTCCCTCTCTCTCTGGATCTGTTTGTTGTCCCTCCCTCTCTGGATCTGGTTGTCGTCCCTCTCTCTCTGGACCTGTTTGTTGTCCCTCCCTGTCTGGATCTGTTTGTTATCCCGCCCTCTCTGGATCTGTTTGTTGTCCCTCCCTGTCTGGATCTGTTTGTTATCCCTCCCTCTCTGGACCTGTTTGTCGTCCCTCCCCCCTCCCTCTCTGGATCTGTTTGTTGTCCCTCCCTCTCTGGACCTGTTTGTTGTCCCTCTCTCTCTGGATCTGTTTGTTGTCCCTCTCTCTCTGGATCTGTTTGTTGTCCCTCTCTCTCTGGATCTGTTTGTTGTCCCTCTCTCTCTGGATCTGTTTGTTGTCCCTCTCTCTCTGGATCTGTTTGTTCTCCCTCCCTGTCTGGATCTGTTTGTTGTCCCTCTCTCTCTGGATCTGTTTGTTGTCCCTCTCTCTCTGGATCTGTTTGTTGTCCCTCTCTCTCTGGATCTGTTTGTTGTCCCTCTCTCTCTGGATCTGTTTGTTCTCCCTCCCTGTCTGGATCTGTTTGTTGTCCCTCTCTCTCTGGATATGTTTGTTGTCCCTCCCTCCCTGGATCTCTTTGTTGTCCCTCCCTGTCTGGATCTGTTTGTTGTCCCTCTCTCTCTGGATCTGTTTGTTGTCCCTCACTGTATGGATCTGTTTGTTGTCCCTCTCTCTCTCTGGATCTGTTTGTTGTCCCTCTCCCTGTCTGGATCTGTTTGTTGTCCCTCCCTCTCTGGATCTGTTTGTTGTCCCTCTCTCTCTGGACCTGTTTGTTGTCCCTCTCTCTCTGGATCTGTTTGTTGTCCCTCCCTCTCTGGATCTGTTTGTTGTCCCTCCCTCTCTGGACCTGTTTGTCGTCCCTCCCCCCTCCCTCTCTGGATCTGTTTGTTGTCCCTCCCTCTCTGGACCTGTTTGTCGTCCCTCCCCCCTCCCTCTCTGGATCTGTTTGTTGTCCCTCCCTCTCTGGATCTGTTTGTTGTCCCTCCCTCTCTGGACCTGTTTGTCGTCCCTCCCCCCTCCCTCTCTGGATCTGTTTGTTGTCCCTCCCTGTCTGGATCTGTTTGTTGTCCCTCTCTCTGGATCTGTTTGTTGTCCCTCCCTCTCTGGATCTGTTTGTTGTCCCTCCCTCTCTGGATCTGTTTGTTGTCCCTCCCTCTCTGGATCTGTTTGTTGTCTCTCTCTCTCTGGATCGGTTTGTTGTCCCTCCCTCCCTGGATCTGTTTGTTGTCTCTCTCTCTCTGGATCTGTTTGTTGTCCCTCCCTCTCTGGATCTGTTTGTTGTCCCTCCCTCTCTGGATCTGTTTGTTGTCCCTCCCTCTCTGGATCTGTTTGTTGTCTCTCTCTCTCTGGATCGGTTTGTTGTCCCTCCCTCCCTGGATCTGTTTGTTGTCTCTCTCTCTCTGGATCTGTTTGTTGTCCCTCCCTCTCTGGATCTGTTTGTTGTCCCTCCCTCTCTGGATCTGTTTGTTGTCCCTCCCTCTCTGGATCTGTTTGTTGTCTCTCTCTCTCTGGATCGGTTTGTTGTCCCTCCCTCCCTGGATCTGTTTGTTGTCCCTCCCTCCCTGGATCTGTTTGTTGTCCCTCCCTGTCTGGATCTGTTTGTTGTCCCTCTCTCTCTGGATCTGTTTGTTGTCCCTCCCTCTCTGGATCTGTTTGTTGTCCCTCTCTCTCTGGATCTGTTTGTTGTCCCTCCCTCTCTGGATCTGTTTGTTGTCCCTCTCTCTCTCTGGATCTGTTTGTTGTCCCTCCCTCTCTGGATCTGTTTGTTGTCCCTCTCTCTCTGGATCTGTTTGTCGTCCCTCTCTCTCTGGATCTGTTTGTCGTTCCTCTCTCTCTGGATCTGTTTGTCGTTCCTCTCTCTCTGAATCTGTTTGTTCTCCCTCCCTCTCTGGATCTGTTTGTTGTCCCTCCCTGTCTGGATCTGTTTGTTGTCCCTCTTTCTCTCTGGATCTGTTTGTTGTCCCTCCCTCTCTGGATCTGTTTGTTGTCCCTCTCTCTCTGGATCTGTTTGTCGTCCCTCTCTCTCTGGATCTGTTTGTCGTTCCTCTCTCTCTGGATCTGTTTGTCGTTCCTCTCTCTCTGGATCTGTTTGTTCTCCCTCTCTCTCTGGATCTGTTTGTTCTCCCTCCCTCTCTGGATCTGTTTGTTGTCCCTCCCTGTCTGGATCTGTTTGTTGTCCCTTTCTCTCTGGATCTGTTTGTTGTCCCTCCCTCTCTGGATCTGTTTGTTGTCCCTCTCTCTCTGGATCTGTTTGTCGTCCCTCTCTCTCTGGATCTGTTTGTTGTCCCTCCCTCTCTGGATCTGTTTGTCGTCCCTCTCTCTCTGGATCTGTTTGTTGTCCCTCCCTCTCTGGATCTGTTTGTCGTCCCTCTCTCTCTGGATCTGTTTGTCGTTCCTCTCTCTCTGAATCTGTTTGTTCTCCCTCCCTCTCTGGATCTGTTTGTTGTCCCTCCCTGTCTGGATCTGTTTGTTGTCCCTTTCTCTCTGGATCTGTTTGTCGTCCCTCTCTTTCTGGGCACGCTTGCTCTCTCTCACTTATACAGCTCGCATGTTGATCTCTGCCTTGCACAGAAGCCTCTCTTTCTGCATGACCATTTAAGATATCATGAAAATCATTTATTTATGCCTAACAAAAGTAAGACATATGGTGTATAAGTTTACCTGAAAGCTTGAACATCTCCTCACTTTTTTTAATCACTAACCAATCACTAACATGCTCCCTCAGCCCTGTCATCAGGCATGCTCCCTCAGCCCTGTCATCAGGCATGCTCCCTCAGCCCTGTCATCAGGCATGCTCCCTCAGCCCTGTCATCAGGCATGCTCCCTCAGCCCTGTCATCAGGCATGCTCCCTCAGCCCTGTCATCAGACATGCTCCCTCAGCCCTGTCATCAGACATGCTCCCTCAGCCCTGTCATCAGACATGCTCCCTCAGCCCTGTCATCAGACAATCTTCCTCAGCCCTGTCAGCCTCCAGTTTCTTACCCTCATTCTTGTCTGCTGTGTTTTGACATGTATTGTTATTAAACTCATATTTACAATAACTCAAGGCTTAATAGGTGATTCATCAGTTTAAGTTTAATTTGTTTGTTTGAACTGATCAAATCTTGATTTCTCACCGGATTGGCCTTCGACAGAGCTGCTGGCACTGCCTCTCTTGAAGAATTTCCATATATCCAGCTAACATTAGTCATTAGCTAGCCTACAGTTGAGAAATTGAGGATAATACAATGACATTGCGATCAACACTATGTCACCTTTTTTACACATGACCTACTGATAATTGTTTTGTAATGGTCTACTGAGTGAAAGAAATTGAGTATGAAAAGATATGTGCATGATGTTACGTCATCTGTCTCATTTATAGCCTGGCACAGATAGCAAAACTACATTAAATACAACGTTAATTAGATATCATCGCCACATAACGGTGTCTTTTAAATTCAACATAAGTTAACGTTACCGTTAGCTAGCTCGCAACGTCTGTTACACTGTAACTTACAGGCAGCCTCACATGAACACGTATTGGTTAACAAAGCTTTGATTATGACCAAAGTTAATAGTAGTGAATACTCTCTCTCTCTGTTCTAACTTAACACAAATTCACATCGTTGCCTATCTACATGAATCCGTCCTGTCAGAGCCTTTTTCTGTCCGTTTACTGTTAGCTAGCAGTCTCAAGCCACAGAAGTAGCTAACGTTAACCAAAATGTTAGCTACAAGTAGGCCTAACAGTCACTAGCATGTGCAGCATTCTCTACATCAGCAGCCCCCCCCAGGTCCTAGTGCCCAAGAAGTAAGAAGTTTAAGATGTGATGGTTGACAAAAAAAAGGATTCACAAAGAAAATATATTGGACTGATATATTGATTTATTAATGAATATTTTAGGGGGAGCTAATGAATATTTTAGGGGGGCTACCATTGAAAAAAGAACAGTTCAAGAGTTCAAGAAAAACGTATAGACAATGAGTTACAGAGATATGAGATATTTATAGAGAGAAATATAATGAAAAGTGGCTTAGTTTTTTCATAGACCCAATAGAGTTGGGACTGGGTGAATAGTCTTGAAATACCCATCTTATCCTCAACCAAAACAAGGGGAATTGGCAGACCGGCAGTCCAGGTGTTGTCAACTGATGTCTTTGCTAAGGAATTGCATCTGCATACTATATCAACCATACGATATCTGTTCAACATCCAAGAAATGAAAAAACAGTCCAGAAACAGTATTTGGTTTGGTGCTTGCAGACATTTGGATTGCATGTCTCTGGCTTGCAGCAAAACAGATGCCTGGTGGAGGTTATAACATGATATCAGTAGTGCAAAGGACCGTTATCTAGATTTTAAGGGCTCGGGGCCTCGGGCCAGGGTTTCAGTAATGTCCTAACTTGTTGGTATGTGCCTCTCAGTAATATGAGGCTGAATGGAGGAAGGTGTTCTCTGACCTTTACCTGGAGAGTAGAACCAGCTGTGACATACAGGACACAAACGCAATAACATTTTCATTACCAAAACAGAACTGGGCCTTGACGTCAGATGTCATTCATTCATTTCCCCCCTTTCCTTCCCTCCTTCTCTTTCACTCACACACCTCTCTTTCCTCACAAAAACATTTTCATTTTCAAAGGAAGAGGGGGCCTTGAAGTCATTCATCCTCGTTGCACAATATTATTTTCACTTGTGAATGCCAATCAAATGAGTGAGTCACCTTGTTGCACCACCAGGATCAAACGAGGTCTGCCACTCATTCTCTCTGCTGAGCATGTCCCCTCACAGGGCAGTTTACTGTGGAAAAGGTATGATGGTATTGATATATTCTCTCTCTCTTTCTCTCTCTCTCTCAAGGAGAGATGTGGAGATAACCAGCACCAGTACCAAGCTGGAGGCAGAAGAGGCCCTAAACATCAGCCTGCATAGGAGGAACAAGGAGCTGCAGGTTGGACCCAGACTGCAGATGAAGGGGTGTTGGAGTGGAGATATTGAGGGGCGGCAGGGGAGGGGAGAGGGGTGATGTTGTGGGTTTGAAGGACTTTAAATGAGTTTGGGGTCAGGGGTAGGAGGCATTGAGACATATTGTGAGGTGGTATGGGGGAGGGGGAGGGGTTGAGTTGGAAGAGGGTCAGGGGTCGGGAGGCATTAAGACGTGTCGGAGAGAGTGGGAGGACTGGGGGGGGGCGATTAAAGGTGGGGTTGAGGTGGATTTGAGGGGTAAGATTGAAGGGGGTTGCTCCCAGTCGGGATGTCAAGGAGAGATCTGCATTCCTACTTTTCAGCACCACGGCTGTGTTCTGTCCTCTGATTGGTGGGCTGGTTTCACAGCCCCCTGCCTGTCAGGAGAATGAGGAGCTGGTAAAAACACACATCCTCCATCTGCGCTGAATAACATCTATAGCCTGGCCTCTCTTATATGGAGTTAACTCCTCCATTTGAGCCGAATAACATCTATAGCCTGGCCTCTCTTATATGGAGTTAACTCCTCCATTTGAGCCGAATAACATCTATAGGCTGGCCTCTCTTATAGGGAGTTAACTCCTCCATCTGAGCTGAATAACATCTATAGGCTGGCCTCTCTTATAGGGAGTTAACTCCTCCACTCTCTGTGGATATATGCTGTGTAGACATTGCCCTTTGGCTTCTCCGTTCAGGTTACTGTTTGCAAAGATGCACTTCAAAATCACAAGAGCCTTTCTAGTGAAATAATGTCTTATTAATAAATACGTAGTTATCGTGTCTGATTTGCAGATACTTTGCACTATGTAAATGGGCTTCATGTCCTCAGAAGATACAACAAAAAAAACGATGCGGCTTGCAGCTTGTTGTGTTTCCACATTCATTCCAGAAGTATGTCAATGATTGGGAAAGAGGTGGCATTTTCTTTTTGATTCAACAGTGCCTACGCAACTACAATCACATTCAGGTCATTCAGTTCTTATATCTGGCAGAAATGCCTGCATGAGCACGTAATAACGCTGAAATGATTACTTTAACAGGACATTTGGTTTTAATGTAATATTTGCAGTTGTCATTGCATTACATTTTTGCGGACACTCTTCTCCAGAGTGACTTACAGGATCAATTAGGGTTAAATGCACATCGGCAGATTTATTTCATGTTGTCAGCTCAGGGATTCAAACCAACAACCTTTTGGTTACTGGCCCAACACTCTTAACCACTAGACTACCTGTCGACCCCAAAATGATGAAAAAGCCCACGGAAGACAAGGTTATGGGAACAACGTTTACAAGCTGTGACATACTCTAGCTCCAACATGATTATCTCTCTCCGTCACTGGAACTTGTAGATGAACATGTGTTTTGTCTGGCTCTGTTCCTTCACGCAAAGAACGAGATTGAGAGAGATACTGAAGGAGTTGCAGACAAACAGAGAGATGGAAAGAGAGTCAAGAAGAGAAACAGAGAGAGACACACAGAGATGCAGAGAGAAAGAAAGACAGAGATTGAAAGAGAAAGTAAGAGGAGAAACAGAGCGACAGATTGAGAAAAAGAGAGAGAGTGGTAAAAGCAAAAGGTGCAGATCAGGTTAACTCCTCCTGAGATCCATGGATGCCTCCAGTTCCTTGGTTCTCTATCCAGAGGTTGGGAAAGAACAGAGGAATAAAGACTGTCTTTGTCTGCTGGGTGAACGAGGGACTGAAAGACGATCGGTGTGTCGGTGAGAGTGGTCATGTTTTCACATTTACTCTAGCCCTGGCATTATCCCATCAATGAAGCCTGTGTGTGTGTGTGTGTGTGTGTGTGTGTGTGTGTGTCTGTGTTTGGATCATGATCAGCATCTCCTCCCACAGATAAAGATGCAGGTGTCCAGGCCAGCGCTGAACAAAATACCAGATTATTGGTTGGCCCTTCCCGTCTCTCGCCCACTCGTGTGTGGTTTAAATATAAAGGTCACATGCATATGTCAAGATTCCAAGACAGCATTGTAGCTCACAGGAAATCAAAGAGATATCTCATTTATGATGTAGCTATCTTCCCCCTACAGTACAGTTAAAGCACAATGTACTGCTGGGGGTAGTAGTTATGCATTTCAGCTGCTTCTTAGGAGTGTCGTAGCTCTGAACAGCCTGTGTACTGTACAGTGCAATGTTCTGTATTTATATTGTGTACGTGGGGGTGAGTTGGCTAGTGAAGAGCTATGATGATGGAGCTCCCACTACTCCTCTACAGTTCAAAGCAGCTTTGGCAGACACAATATGAATGCAGTTGTAGAATGGGGCTAGCAGACGCATGCTATTCACTTCCATCGCGGAGGTGGCAGATGTTTTATGGCTGGTTTTACGGTGTTTATAATAAAGCAATACTGAAAAGGGATCATTGTGTGAGGTCAGAGGTCAAGTCAATCATCATGAACTAGTTTGTAACTAGTATTTTTCTGTTTTGCTTTAAAGCAGATGTGGGTTTACATGTCCAGTACGTGTGTAAAAGTAACACAGGACAGGAGCCAGGCCCTCAGCCACCTGGGTACTGTACACAGAGCACATCATTTTTAATAACATGATTTTGACCTTCCTGTTCTCAGCTACACTCTTAGAAAAAAGGGTTCCAAAATGGTTCTTCGGCTATCCCCCATAGGGTAAGCGTTTTTGGTTCCAGGTAGAACCCTTTTGGGTTCCATATAGAACTCTCGGTGGCAAGGGTTGTACATGGAACCAAAAAGGGTTCTACCTGGAACCAAAAGGGTTCTGCCTGCAACCAAAAAGGGTTATTCAAAGGGTTCTGCTATGGGGACAGCTGAAGAACCCTTTTAGGTTCCAGGTAGAGACTCTGATGAGGTAAAAGCCTTGAATTACCTGGCCATCGCTCCAGTCAATGAAATCACCAGGGCATACCATTGCCATGGTAGCTACAGCTCCATCTGAAGGTGTTTAAAAAAAACAAAGGGTTCTTATTCCAGAACTTTTCAAGCTTAGAGTCTGGAATGATCAGAGCATACGTATGTGGACAGTATGGAGAGTTCTATTGATAGGAGTAGAGTCTAATGAGGTTAGTTCGATGCAGGAGCAGGTCTGTGGTAGGCGTGTGCCAGGAGAGACTAATCGTTCAGCCTCTGGTCCGGTTCCCCTCTCTGAGGGCTTTCTGAGGGGGGTTTACAGGATATCGCTGCCCACGCTATAGAAAACCCCTCAAATACAATCACCGAGCCATCAGACTCAACTCACATGTGATTGCAATTTATGCTCAATTTAATGTGGAGAGCTGCACTGGGAAAAAAGCCCCTAATGTGGAAAGTTTAAGTAAGTGTAATTTCAGATATCAGACCATCCAAAAGTCCACTGTAATAATGGGCTAACGGTTTTGTTTCCTTTTGCGGTGTCTTATAAGATGATGCTGAAATGGACTTACTGTGGTAAAACATTGCACACAATAGTTTGCCAAAACAGCAGTTCCCAGGCATGTTCAGAAGAAAAAAAACAGTTGGTCCAACAAACTATTCTACAGTGCAGTATTGTTGTATCGAAATATTAGCGATAACAGTTTCAGGCAAAGTTGACTGGGGGAGAAGTAACAGAAACAGATACAATATATTAAATAGAGTAGTCGGGGAGCTCTGCTACTCTCTGTGTGTGTGTGTGTGTCAGGAAGTGTGGAGTGTAGAATGCCTGAGGAGAAGCGGCTCGGCTGAGGGGAGCGTAGCAGCATGTGTGTGTGTCGGTATGTGTGGAGTGTAGAATGCCTGAGGAGAAGCGGCTCGGCTGAGGGGAGCGTAGCAGCATGTGTGTGTGTCGGTATGTGTGTGAGAGAGAGAGAGAAAGAGAGAGTATTGGGGGAGAGTCAGTCAGTCAGGCTGCTGCTGCCTCACCATGGCTGTGCTCTCTGCTGAGGTCCTGCGCTGGCATGTGAGTTTCTACACCGCTTTTCTCTCGCTCGCTCTCTCACTTTCTTTTATCCTCCTCTTTTCTTTCTTTTTGCATGCTTTGGAATGTTTGTGTGGGCTTGTGCCATTCATAGGAAACTTGAATGTTATTGGCTAAAGTTATACGGATGTTATCTGAATGACTAGCCTCCTGGTTGTTTTGTTACCTGTAGAGCATTGTTGAAATATTTGCATGTTCTATACATCACTGTTTACTGTCATCACTAAAACTCATTTGACTTAGAGATGATAAGGGCCAGCAGCATACCAAATCAAATCACATTTTATTTGTCACATACACATGGTTAGCAGATGTTAATGCGAATGTAGCGAAATGCTTGTGCTTCTAGTTCCGACTATGCAGTAATATCTAACAAGTAATCTAACAATTTCACAACAACTACCTTATACACACAAGTGTAAAGGAATGAATAAGAGATATGGATGAGCGATGGACGAACGGCATAGGCAAGATGCAGTAAATGGTATAGAGTACAGTATATACATATAAGATGAGTATTGTAGGGTATGTAAACATTATATAAAGTGGCATTGTTTATAGTGGCTAGTGATTTAGTGATTTATTACATCCAATTTTTTATTATTAAAGTGGCTAGAGATGAGTCAGTATGTTGGCAGCAGCTACTCAATGTTAGTGATGGCTGTTTAACAGTCTGATGGCCTTGAGACAGAAGCTGTTTTTCAGTCTCTCTGTCCCCACTTTGATGCACCTGTACTGACCTCGCCTTCTGGATGATAGCGGGGTGAACAGGCAGTGGCTCGGGTGGTTGTTGTCCATGATGATCTTTTTGGCCTTCCTGTGACATCGGGTGGTGTAGGTGTCCTGGAGGGCAGGTAGTTTGCCCCCGGTGATGCGTTGTGCAGACCTCACTACCCTCTGGAGAGCCTTACGGTTGTGGGCGGAGCAGTTGCCGTACCAGGCGGTGATACAGCCCAACAGGATGCTCTCGATTGTGCATCTGTAAAAGTTTGTGAGTGTTTTTGGTAACAAGCCAAATTTCTTCGGCCTCCTGAGGTTGAAGAGGCGCTGTTCTACCTTCTTCACAACGCTGTCTGTGTGGGTGGACCATTTCAGTTTGTCCGTGATGTGTACGCCGAGGAACTTAAAACGTTCCACCTTCTCCACTACTGTCCTGTCGATGTGGATAGGGGGCTGCGCCCTCTGCTGTTTCCTGGAGTCCACGATCATCTCCTTTGTTTTGTTGACATTGAGTGTGAGGTTGTTTTCCTGACACCACACTCCGAGGGCCCTCACCTCCTCCCTGTAGGCCGTCTCGTCGTTGTTGGTAATCAAGCCTACCACTGTAGTGTCGTCTGCAAACTTGATGATTGAGTTGGAGGCGTGCATGGCCACGCAGTCATGGGTGAACAGGGAGTACAGGAGAGGGCTGAGAACGCACCCTTGTGGGGCCCCAGTGTTGAGGATCAGCGGGGTGGAGATGTTGTTTCCTACCCTCATCACCTGGAGGCGGCCCGTCAGGAAGTCCAGGACCCAGTTGCACAGGGCGGGGTCGAGACCCAGGGTCTCGAGCTTAATGACGAGTTTGGAGGGAACTATGGTGTTAAATTCTGAGCTGTAGTCGATAAACAGCATTCTTACATAGGTATTCCTCTTGTCCAGATGGGTTAGGGCAGTGTGCAGTGTGGTTGCTATTGCGTCGTCTATGGACCTATTGGGTCGGTAAGCAAATTGGAGTGGGTCTAGGGTGGAGGTGATATGGTCCTTGACTAGTCTCTCAAAGCACTTCATGATGACGGAAGTGAGTGCTACGGGGCGGTAGTCGTTTAGCTCAGTTACCTTAGCTTTCTTGGGAACAGGAACAATGGTGGCCCTCTTGAAGCATGTGGGAACAGCAGACTGGGATAAGGATTGATTGAATATGTCTGTAAACACACCAGCCAGCTGGTCTGTGCATGCTCTGAACACGCGGCTAGGGATGCCGTCTGGGCTGGCGGCCTTGCGAGGGTTAACACGTTCAAATATTTTACTCACGTTGGCCACAGAGAAGAGCCCGCAGGTTTTGGAGCGGGCCGTGTCGGTGGCACTGTATTGTCCTCAAAGCGAGCAAAGAAGTTGTTTAGTTTGTCTGGGAGCAAGACATCGTGGTCCACGACGGGGCTGGTTTTCTTTTTGTAGTCCGTGATTGACTGTAGACCCAGCCGTGGATTGATGGCAGCTGAAAGCTGAACCACTGCTTTTAATCTGGTCAAGGCGACCAAAAACATGACCGAATACAAACAGTTTAGCTATTCCCTCCGCAAGGCAATCAAACAAGCTAAGCGTCAGTATAGAGACAAAGTAGAGTCGCAATTCAACAGCTCAGACACGAGAGGTCTGATGTGGTCCTTGACTAGTCTCTCAAAGCACTTCATGATGACGGAAGTGAGTGCTACTGGGCGAGCTGTTGAATTGTGACTCTACTTTGTCTCTATACTGACGCTTAGCTTGTTTGATTGCCTTGCGGAGGGAATAGCTAAACAGTTTGTATTCGGTCATGTTTCCAGTCGCCTTGCACTGACTAAAAGCAGTGGTTCGCGCTTTCAGTTTTGCGCGAATGCTGCCATCAATCCACGGTTTCTGGTTGGGGAAGGTTAGCACCCTGCATCCCACTCCTAGCTTTCCTCTGAAGCTATGTAGGGTTGGTCCTTGATGGGAGACCAGATGCTGCTGGAAGTGGTGTTCGAGGGCACTCTTCCTCTGGTCTAAAAAAAATATCTCAATGCCCCAGGGCAGTGGTTGGGGACATTGCCCTGTGTAGGACGCCATCTTTCAGATGGAATGTTAAACGGGTGTCCTGTCTCGCTGTGGTCACTAAAGATCCCATGGCAGTTATTGTAAGAGTATGGTGTTAAACCCGGTGTCTTGGCTAAATTCCCAATTTGGCCCTCATGGTCACCTAATAATCCCCAGCTTCCAATTGGCTCATTCTTCCTTTCTCCTGTAACTATTCCCCAGGTCATTGCTGTACATGAAAATGTGTTCTCAGTCAACCTACCTAGTAAAATAAGGTTAAAAAAAGTAGTGTGATTGAGATATTTAAAGTTATGACCCTGCCTGTGTGTTTAGAGTGTGGAACTTTGTTTGGGGGTTTCCCCAAGTCTCTGCGTTTTGTGGTTAGTAGTGAGAGAGTTGGCTATGTTAGTGTTAGTGTGTGTGTGTGTGTGTGTGTATGTGTGTGTGTGTGTGTGTTGGGATGTCCTGGGGCTATACGGTATGTGTTAGACACACTTCCTGACACTGAGACAAGATAGAGCTGTAGAACATGACATGACTTGAAGCCTGAAGACAGCAATGTTTAGAAACTCTGGCAATACGTTTGTGTCGAAAGGGCATAGACAACCTGTGTGTAGTTATGATATTGGGAAACTGAAATGTACTTCGAGATCTATTAGTGTGATAAGAAGCTGCATGACATTGCATCTATACTGAAGCAATAATAGCCTACAATTGTATGTCATAGATGTCATATATTAATGCTGAACGTGCAATAAATCATTCAGCTATAGTAACAATTATAATATAATCAAATATTGCAACATGAACCCAATCCTTTTGAAGTGAAATCCTTCATTACTGTAGTCCCACCCGTTGGGCAGCCATGTATGAATTAAAGATATAGTGAAATGACAGTTGATATTCTCTGTTGAGCTGACTGACCTGATATGAAAGCCCAGTCCCATGCAGACCCAGTCTGAGGGTCAGAGATAATGATGGAGGCTACTGCTGCTGCTGACATTCCTGCTGTGAGAAGAGAAAAAACCCACTGGCATGCTGAACCAACCCAGGGAGAAATACAGAGAATGAGAATATCTCTCACCACAAACCTACTTCTCTGAAATAGCAAACCAACTACGCGGTGGTGCCTCTTATTTGCCCAGACAAAACATTGTATTTCTGCAGAGTATGTAGGTTAACTGGGACAATGGGAATTATTCAAATCTGTCAGAAAGTTGCAGTGATTCTATGAAATGCTAGCACATGCATGTAATGAGGACAATGCTCTCTCTGCTCTCTGTAGGTCCGTATCGAGGAGCTGGAGGAGGAACTGGAGACAGAAAGAACCATGAGAGCCAAGGTACAGTACATCTGTCACTGGTCCAGTACTGTAACCCCTACATTATCACCTAACTCTATCAAACCTATTGCATCCTTAACTCACTGGAGTTGGGCTGTCATTAGTGTTATAGGGCTATGAGCTAGAGTTAGCGTTATGTTTGGAGGTGCTGTGGCCAGTACTGCGGTCTACTGTGGTCGGTGCCAGGCATGTCCTGAACTGTCCGAGTGAATGTTTGTGGTGTTGGAGGGCGGAGCTTGCTGAGGGAGAGTCCTGTATCACATATCAGTCAGAGACTAGAGCAGTCCAAGGTGCTGTGGGATGAGATGAGCTTTGCTCGGCTGTAATACTCTGTGAGACGTGGTGCAGCTAGGAGCTGTCATAGGATTGAAACCCTGGAAGGGAAGTCAAGGAGAGAGAAGGTAAAGGAGGAATACTGGGGAAGGGAGTTAGGTTTGGAGAATGAAATAGAGAATCGGTAAGGTGGGAGGTTGATTTCAGACAGGAAGGGTAGTGGATGGTTTAGTTGGAGCAGGGAAGTGGGATTGAGGCAAATGGGAGTGAGTGGGTTTGGGGGACCTGGTGTTTGGCATGCTGGTGGGGGAAATAGGTCTGTCCCGTGCCTCTGGTGGTTACCCCAAATCAGCTGCACCTGTGATAATACATGAGAGGAAAGCCCTGGTGTTTCTGGTTAACTCACAGAGCAGCCCCGGAGGCAAACAGAGCCCCTACATCCCACCATTCCACACACGCATGAAAACACAAATGCACACACACACACACACACACACACACAGACACACACAGACACATTCCTCCACCTTGCTCCGCACGAGCGTGACAGAAGTAATGGATTAGGATCATTTTTTCGGTCTTCCTCTTCTTCAGCACGCCAAGGTGGCCAAAAGGCATCTGGTATATTTTTATGTTAAGGCTACAAACTGGGTTTAAAACTCTGAGCTTAGTCCATGTCAAACCAATCCCTTGTAGAAGAGAAGATTGTTCACTTAACAGTCGGAGGGGATTGTTAACCGCTTCTTATGTGACTTGAGTTTTGTGTGTATTTTAGAGAGACAGACCCTGCTGTGATTCCCCTGTAGCAATAAGCAGGCCAGAGATAGAAACATACATATTTCATCCTCACTGGTGGTGAATGGAGTGACATCCAGTCCCTTTAGGCTGTTTGCACACTTATTCCCTAGCTCTGGGTGGCACACACACACTGGGTGGTATGCTTAACTAATAGCCCCGTGCTCTCCCTGCCTCCTATTAAAGCCAGCAGAGTGTGAGAGAGAGAGAGACAGGCAGAGACTTGTAAAGCTTTATCTGCAGGGTCTTCTCAGTGTCTCTAACACACATACCAGCGCTGCAGACAGGCTGTCCATTGTCTGGCTCAGCTCAGGTAGGGAGAGATGAGGAGATAGTGCCGTCACTATGTCCTGGTACTGTTTTCCATGGGATCTTCTCCCCAGTGGAATGTCGGACACACACACAAATGCTCACCCAAACTCCCTGACACTCTCATGCAAACAAGAGGTGTCTGCCATTCCACATGGACTAAGACAAAGCTGACCTTGCTTTAGCCTCTTTAGTTTACAACAGAAAGGGAACGGTTGTGAAGTGTGTTGAGCTGAAGTAGCTGTTTTTACTGGACTGGACGAGAGTGATGACAGAAATAGGTCAGAGGTCAGAGTGCATGGGCGAGACAGCGATAGGGAGCTATAGTGGTAGAGTGGGGAGGGGTGAGTGCACAGGGAACTGAAAGTTGAGATCCCTCTGCTTGGTTGGAGCTGAAATGAGATGAGTCTGTTTTCACTGAGCGCTGATTAACCATGTTAAGAGGAAGACCATACAGAAAATACATAGATCATGTAGAATATCAGGAAGAAGGCACAAATACTGTACATGGACAAACACACTTCACTTTGAGGTAGTGTTGCCTACCATACACTACCAGTGGACTGACACTTTAACCTTCTACTGCAGTGGGCTACATCAGTGTTTCTTAGTAGTCTTAAACAAATCTACTTTGAAACAAAAGTGTACACCTCACACACATGGTTATGGTCTTAAAAAAAGAAGATAACTGTTCCATGTCAGATATAGAGTTGAAATATTCAATTTTGAGTTTGCATCCCACTATGACACTTTATACACGAACTGAAGTCGGAGGTTTACATACACCTTAGCCAAATACATTTAAACTCAGTTTCACAATTCCTGACATTTAATCCTAGTAAAAATTCCCTGTTTTAGGTCAGTCACCACTATATTTTAACACTCAATTAGTATTTGGTAGCATTGCCTTTAAATTGTTTACCTGTGTCAAACGTTTCGGGACGAGCTCCACAAGCTTCCCACAATAAGTTGGGTGAATTGTGACCCATTCCTCCTGACAGAGCTGGTGTAACAGTCAGGTTTGTAGGCCTCATTGCTCGCACATGCTTTTTCAATTCTGCCCACAAATCTTCTATAGGATTGAGGTCAGGGCTTTGTGATGGCCACTCCAATACCTTGACTTTGTTGTCCTTAAGCCTTTTTGCCACATCTTTGGAAGTATGCTTGGGGTCATTGTCCATTTGGAAGACCCATTTGCACCCAAGCTTTAACCTCCTGACTGATGTCTTGAGATGTTGCTTCAATATATCCACCTAATTTTCCCTGCCTCATGATGCCGTCTATTTTGTGAAGTGCACCAGTCCCTCCTGCAGCAAAGCACCCCCACAACATGATGCTGCCACCCCCGTGCTTCACAGATTGGGATGGTGTTCTTCGGCTTGCAAGCCTCCCCCTCCCCCTCCCCCATTATGGCCAAAGAGTTCTATTTTTGTTTCATCAGACCAGAGGACATTTCTCCAAAAAGTACAATCTTTGTCCCCATGTGCAGTTGCAAACCGTAGTCTGGCTTTTTTTAAATCGCGTTTTTGGAGCAGTGGCTCCTTCCTTGCTGAGCGGCCTTTCAGGTTATGTTGATATAGGACTCGTTTTACTGTGGATATAGATACTTTTGTACCTGTTTCCTCCAGCATCTTCACAAGGTCCTTTGCTGTTGTTCTGGGATTGATTTGCACTTTCTGCACCAAAGTACGTTCATTTCTAGGAGACAGAATGCGTCTCCTTCCTGAGTGGTATGACGGCTGCGTGGGCCCATGGTGTTTATACTTGTGTACTATTGTTTGTACAGATGAATGTGGTACCTTCAGGCATTTGGAAATTGCTCCCAAGGATGAACCAGACTTGTGGATGTCTACAATTCTTTTTCTGAGGTCTTGGCTGATTTCTTTTGATTTTCCCATGATGTCAAGCAAAGAGGCACTGAGTTTGAAGGTAGGCCTTGAAATACATCCACAGTTACACCTTTCCAATTGACTCAAATTATGTCAATTAGCCTATCAGAAGCTTCTAAAGCCATGACATAATTTTCTGGAATTTTCCAAGCTGTTTAAAGGCACAGTCAACTTAGTGTATGTAAACTTCTGACCCACTGGAATTGTGATACAATGAATTATATGTGAAATAATCTGTCTGCAAACAATTGTTGGAAAAATGACTTGTGTCATGCACAAAGTAGATGTCCTAACCGACTTGCCAAAACTATAGTTTGTAACAAGAAATTTGTGGAGTGGTTGAAAAAACGAGTTTATGACTCCAACCTAAGTGTATGTAAACTTCCGACTTCAACTGTACATCACAGAAGACTGAAATATAACAAAACTGTTTGACATAGAAACACCAGATATTTGTCTTTTAAAAATACTTTTTTGTAATTATGAAAAACATTTAGAACATTCCATCCATGAGGCCACTGGGTCATTTGACTGGAGGAAAGGGCTACAGACCCTCTCAACATTCACAACAGCTTTAAAACAGCAGTAAAAGATCAACATAAAACCAACAACTGCGTTCAACTGGAACTTCTAAAGCTTTGATTGTTTGTGCATTTCACGGCCATATGTTTCAGAGTACTATAACCGTTACATGTGTTGCCTTGTTTTATAATGGAAATACCTCAAGTTTTAGATAAACATCACCCAAGCCTGTCATTACCCCTCTGATTGTGATTGTCCTTTGAAGATTATACACTGCTCAAAAAAATAAAGGGAACACTAAAATAACACATCCTAGATCTGAATGAATGAAATATTCTTATTAAATACTTTTTTCTTTACATAGTTGAATGTGCTGACAACAAAATCACACAAAAATTATCAATGGAAATCAAATTTATCAACTCATGGAGGTCTGGATTTGGAGTCACACTCAAAATTAAAGTGGAAAACCACACTACAGGCTGATCCAACTTTGATGTAATGTCCTTAAAACAAGTCAAAATGAGGCTCAGTAGTGTGTGTGGCCTCCACGTGCCTGTATGACCTCCCTACAACGCCTGGGCATGCTCCTGATGAGGTGGCGGATGGTCTCCTGAGGGATCTCCTCCCAGACCTGGACTAAAGCATCCGCCAACTCCTGGACAGTCTGTGGTGCAACGTGGCGTTGGTGGATGGAGCGAGACATGATGTCCCAGATGTGCTCAATTGGATTCAGGTCTGGGGAACGGGCGGGCCAGTCCATAGCATCAATGCCTCCCTCTTGCAGGAACTGCTGACACACTCCAGCCACATGAGGTCTAGCATTGTCTTGCATTAGGAGGAACCCAGGGCCAACCGCACCAGCATATGGTCTCACAAGGGGTCTGAGGATCTCATCTCGGTACCTAATGGCAGTCAGGCTACCTCTGGCGAGCACATGGAGGGCTGTGCGGCCCCCCAAAGAAATGCCACCCCACACCATGACTGACCCACCGCCAAACCGGTCATGCTGGAGGATGTTGCAGGCAGCAGAATGTTCTCCAAGGCGTCTCCAGACACTGTCACGTCTGTCACGTGCTCAGTGTGAAAGCTCACTGCTTTCATCTGTGAAGAGCACAGGGCGCCAGTGGTGAATTTGCCAATCTTGGTGTTCTCTGGCAAATGCCAAACGTCCTGCACGGTGTTGGGCTGTAAGCACAACCCCCACCTGTGGACGTCGGGCCCTCATACCACCCTCATGGACTCTGTTTCTGACCGTTTGAGCAGACACATGCACATTTGTGGCCTGCTGGAGGTCATTTTGCAGGGCTCTGGCAGTGCTCCTCCTGCTACTCCTTGCACAAAGGCGGAGGTAGCGGTCCTGCTGCTGGGTTGTTGCCCTCCTACGGCCTCCTCCACGTCTCCTGATGTACTGGCCTGTCTCCTGGTAGCGCCTCCATGCTCTGGACACTACGCTGACAGACACAGCAAACCTTCTTGCCACAGCTCACATTGATGTGCCATCCTGGATGAGCTGCACTACCTGAGCCACTTGTGTGGGTTGTAGACTCCGTCTCATGCTACCACTAGAGTGAGAGCACCGCCAGCATTCAAAAGTGACCAAAACATCAGCCAGGAAGCATAGGAACTGAGAAGTGGTCTGTGGTCTGTGGTCACCACCTGCAGAACCACTCCTTTATTGGGGGTGTCTTGCTAACTACCTATAATTTCCACCTGTTGTCTATTCCATTTGCACACCAGCATGTGAAATTTATTGTCAATCAGTGTTGCTTCCTAAGTGGACAGTTTGATTTCACAGAAGTGTGATTGACTTGGAGTTACATTGTGTTGTTTAAGTGTTCCCTTTATTTTGTTGAGCAGTGTATTTATGGAGATGATGCTTAGTCTGGTCTAGCACAACATAGATTTTATATAGACATTTAAATCATTTACACTTGAAATACTCACATGCTGGCCTTCTCTACCTGGAAACACAGAGATGGTAGTAGCTACTGTAGATGACCAAGAAACAGGAGTCGCGCAATATTTGGACTTTGCAACGGATGCTCCTCCCTGCTGTGCTCTGATTGGACAGGTGCGCTGATCCTGACCTCTGAACCCTGTGGAGGTCACTTCCGGTTGGTGTCTTTCAATCACAGCAATCCACAGGATGTGAGATCATTTTGTTGGGTCCAGATCGAATCTGCAGGGACGTTTGCTTACCAATATCTTTACAGTGTTTCCAGCATATTTCATGAATAAAACTGCAGCTATCAATGTTTTGTTGCTTTAGATGCTCTCAGGCTGTTACATAGATGACCACAGCTGGTTTACACAAGGAAGATATAACCCACCGACAAGAGCCTCGCTTTGATGATGTCACTGTGTGTGGAGAGGATACTGTTTGTGATAAACTGAGCAGGATCTGTTTCTGACACATTTGCACCCAGAAACAAATCTCGCATGAGCACTGGCCTCTAGCCAACTCATTTGTAATTGTTAAGCCTATTATGAGAGACTACAAATGACTTTGTTTTGTAGGTGGAGAAGCAGAGAGCTGATCTGACCAGAGAACTGGATGACCTCACTGACCGACTGGAGGAGGCAGGGGGAGCCACAGCTTCACAGGTACACATGCAGACAAACACACTCTAGCATGTAACCCTGAGATGTATTGGCACTTGCACTTCACATGTCACTCCATTTGACCAGTAATGGGAGGAATGTAACAGTAATCATAGCCATTGTAAATGGGATGACTAGCTTCTACCTCCCCCTCTCTCTCCCTCCATCACTCCCCTCAGATTGAAGTAAATAAAAAGCGGGAGGCGGAGCTCCAGCGTCTGAGGAGGGACTTGGAGGAGTCTTCTATCCAATCAGAGGCCCTAGCTGCGTCTCTAAGGAAGCGTCATGGTGATGCGATGGCAGAGCTGGGAGAGCAGTGTGAGAGTCTACAGAGGACCAGGGCCAAGCTGGACAAGGAGAAACAGAGTCTACGCATGGAGCTGGAGGACCTTGCTGCCTCACTGGACACCCTGCAGAAAGTCAGGGTTAGTCACACCTCGGATGGGAAGGCTGTCCCTGAGAGTTAGCGATTTGTTATATCACAATGCCCCACATCAAGCTTTTGGAGGCGTCTTGTAAAACCTCAAGACAGCTTTTCAGGTCTCGATCTTTATTCACACTAAGAAGAATCAGCCATGTGAGTGCCTATGTAATATGGCCAAAGCACCTAGAAATGCCATGTTTTCATCTTATCCCCAGGTGTCGACAGACAGCCAGCTGAGGAAGCTGGAGGAGCAGCTCTCTGAGGCCAACACCAGAGGAGACGATCTGCAGAAAGCCCTGACTGAGGTCAACGTAGCCAGGAACAGACTCACAGGTACACGTACAAGTGCAGACACACAACCACACACACAACCAAGTGAAAGCTCAAAGCCTTTGGCGTGTCTCCAATGGTTAGTTCAATCGGGTTTAACCCTTTACTTGGCTTAGAGTGCAGAGTACAAAAACTCACACAAACAGATTGAACAGAGTTAGTCAGCACTAGGACTTTAGACACAGATCGAACAGGGCTGTGGTGCAACAAAGACCTTATGACACAGTCTTGAGTTTAGACCAACTGGCCTACCGCCAGCCAAACTCAGTTCAGCCCAATCCAGTGCTGAGCAATGGGAAACAGACTAACTAGAAGAAACTATATAATTTACAGCTTCTCCACTGGACACTGCTGCTCAGGGTTGACAGTGGAACACTATTGGCCTCAGATGGCCTTGAATGCAGCAGGGAAAATATCATTAAGTATCATATAAAGTGCCGTCATGAACCCTCTGCGAATTCCGTGAAGAGTCCTCTCTCTGTATCTTTGCTCTGTGTATTAAACATCGCTACAGCTATCATATGTGTGTGTTTATATCAGTTAGCTGTATGGTAAAAGTGCTGAATCGGGTACAAACCCAGTCGGACACATCAGTTTTGACCAAGTCGGTCTCTGTCCCTTGTATGTTCTGGTAGTTGATAACACACCTGGGCCTAGATTCAATCAGATCAAGCATTCACCCGCGATAGCAGACACCCTCAAAGATGGTATTTTGGGGGTGTCGAAGGTGTAACGTTAGAGATGTCAAATCGGTGGGAGGCTGCTTGTGTGGTCAGTCACGAAGCCACACCCATCCCACTTGCGTTAGATGTTCAGAACAGGAAAGTGTAGGGTCTATAAAAATAATGACACTCAAATTGAAAATCATTAAACCAAATATTGAGGATTTCTATCAGCCTAATTGAGGTGTAGATTACGTCTCGCATTCCAGTGTTTAACTAAAGAAGGCTGCATGGGATTTCCCTTAATGCGACTCCATGCAACCAATGGCAATGTCCGCTTTAGGCATAATGCTGCAAGCCGCATGTGGATTTGATTGCTCTAGCGCAGTCCGACCTCCGACACTGCCCCCCAAAAAACGCTATACGGGAGTCGGCCGGCACGGATCTGATAGAATCTAGCCCCTGGTTGTGTCTCTAACTTGTCTTCTCTCTGTGTGATGTTAGCTGACAACACAGACCTGGCCAGACAGCTGGAGGAGGCAGAGAGCAGCGCCAGCCAGGTCTGTCGCTCCAAGACCCTGATTGTGACCCAACATGAAGACATCAAGAAACAGATGGACGAGGAGCTCAAGGTAGGACCAGGCAGTGGTGTGTGTGGGGGGGGGGGGGAGTGTATTTAGTACCCCTGATTATGAGGTGAATGTTTTCAGTTGTATCAATAACTGATAAGAATTGAGGAATCTAAGCATCGGAATGACCTCATATCCCAAATATGTGTCCACCCTACGCACAATGTTTCATTACGGATCCTTATAGCTTTCAGATGTCTTCGACAGTATGTGTGTGTATCTCTCCCCCATTCTAAGTTGGCCTTGGGCAGCAGTCTGGGAAGGCTGCTTCAGGAGTGTGTTACAGTGTATGTGACAGTGTGTGTCTTTTTCACTGTCCCCAGTCTAAGCTGGCCCTGGCCAGCAGTCTGGCAGGGCTGCGTCAGGAGTGTGTTACAGTGTATGTGACAGTGTGTGTCTTTTTCACTGTCCCCAGTCTAAGCTGGCCCTGGCCAGCAGTCTGGCAGGGCTGCGTCAGGAGTGTGAGGTGTTGAAGGAACAGCTGGAGGAGGAGCAGGAGAGCAAGCTGGAGCTGCAGCGCTTCATCTCCAAACTCAACACCGAGGTCACACATTGGAGGACCAGACATGAGGCGGACGCCATACAGCACTTGGACGAACTGGAGGAGACCAAGTAAGACGCATACTAGTATACAGAACACACACACACACAAACGCAGCTGAGCTAGAAGACAAGAAGTGAGAGTTACACCCAAAATCTTGCCTACTTCTTGCTACAACAACATACTGTGTGCCAATCGTTAGATCATATTGCTAAGTAAACATTCATGCAGTAAGCAACAAACATAAAATGCTAGGCTCACCATACTGAGAATGCGTAATGTTTCCCGCCATTCATTCGTTTTGCTACAGCCTATCCCCTGATTTTGAGCTGAGTGTTGTCAAACACACATGGGTTTGAAAAGCTGATTCTCTTTTTCAATCGCATGCAGCGAATTGTACTAGATGAAAAGCCAAAATTAGTATGACATCCTGGCATCTAAAGCATACTTTCAAAATGTCACATACTAGAAGCATGTACAGGTATTGAGACACACTCTCACACACCTTCATATCCAGACATTTGTGTGTGTTCCAGGAAGAAGCTGGCGTCTCGGCTCCAGGAGGCTGAGGAGGCGGTGGAGGCCACCCAGGCTAAGTGCTCCTCTCTGGAGAAGACCAAGCAGAGACTACAGGGAGAGGTGGAGGACCTCTGTATAGACATGGAGAAGGTAAGAGGACACATTAAAACATGGCAGAGGAGCTGAATAACCTACCTTATCAATGTAATCAATTAATAACTGGTCATAACTGATAAATGGTAGCTGGCGGGTGATAATGACCAATCCCTCTACCTTCATTGTTCTTCCTTCCAGGCTAGTAATTGTGGCCAGGCGCTGGATAAGAAACAGCGCATCTTGGAGAAGCAGCTGGGTGACTGGAGGCAGAAGTGTGAGGAGCTGGTGTTGGAGGTGGAGGGTTGTCAGAAGGAGAGCAGACAGCACGCCACGGAGCTCTTCAAACTGAAGACGGCCCATGAAGAGGCTCTGGAACAGGGAGATGCCCTACGCAGAGAGAACAAGGCCTACCAGGGTGAGGGTTAAATACCACAGTATAAAGCCCTGGAACAAGGGCTACCAGGATCAAATCAAATTTTATTTGTCACATACGCCAAATACAACAAGTGTAGTTTTTAAATCGTGAAATGCTTAGTTATGAGCTCTTTCCTAACAATGCTGTTAAAAAGTAAGAAAATTAATAAATAGATCAAATGAAAATAGTTACACAAAATAACAATAACCAGGCTATACAGAGGCAAAATACAAGGAGTACCGGTACCGAGTCAGTGTACTGGGATACGATGAGGTAGTTGGTGTGATTGATTGAGGTAATACAGTTGAAGTCGGAAGTTTACATACACTTAGGTTGGAGTCATTAAAACTCGTTTTTCAACCACTCCACAAATGTCTTGTTAACAAACTATAGTTTTGTCAAGTCGGTTAGGACATCTACTTTCTGCATGACACAAGTAATTTTTCCAACAATTGTTTACAGAGATTATTTCACTTATAATTAATTCACTGTATCACAATTCCAGTGGGTCAGAAGTTTACATACACTAAGTTGACTGTGCCTTTAAACAGCTTGGACAATTCCAGAAAATTATGTCATGGCTTTAGAAGCTTCTGAAAGGCCAATTTACATCATTTGAGTCAATTGGAGGTGTACCTGTGGATGTATTACAAGGCCTACCTTCAAACTCAGTGCCTCTTTGCTTGACATCATGGGAAAATCAAAAGAAATCAGCCAAGACCTCAGAAACAAATTGTAGACCTCCACAAGTCTGGTTCATCCTTGGGAGCAATTTCCAAACACCTGAAGGTACCACATTCATCTGTACAAACAATAGTACGCAAGTATAAACACCATGGGACCACGCAGCCGTCATACCGCTCAGGAAGGAGATGTGTTCTGTCTCCTAGAGATGAACGTACTTTGGTGCGAAAAGTGCAAATCAATCCCAGAACAACAGCAAAGGACCTTGTGAAGATGCTGGAGGAAACGGGTACAAAGGTACCTATATCCACAGTAAAACGAGTCCTATATCGACATAACCTGAAAGGCCGCTCAGCAAGGAAGAAGCCACTGCTCCAAAACTGCCATAAAAAAGCCAGGCTAAAAAAACTGAAATAAATAATTCTCTCTACTATTATTTCTGACACTTCATATTCTTACAATAAAGGGTTGATCCTAATTGACCTAAGACAGGGAATTTTTACTAGGATTAAATGTCAGGAATTGTGAATAACTTAGCCAAATACATTTGAACTAAGGTGAATGTAAACTTCCGACTTCAAATGTAGGTTTGTTTAGGTGATTGAAAATGTACTGTAGGAAGGGGGTGAAAAGCAGAAAGTCCAGGTAGCTGTTTAATGAACTGTTCAGCAGCCTTATGACTTTGGGGTTGAAGCTTTTCAGGAGCCTTTTGGTCCCAGACTTGTAGCTCCGTTACCCCTTCTCATGCGGTAGCAGAGAGAACAGACTGTGACTTGGGTGGCTGTAGTCTGACAATTTTTAGGGCTTTCCTCTGATGCCGCCTGGTATAGAGGTCCTGGATGACAGGGAGCTTGACCCCAGTGATGTACTGGGCTGTACGCACTACCCTCTGTAGTGCCTTGCGGTTGGATCCGAGCAGTTGCCATACCAAGCAGTGATGCAGCCAGTCAATATGCTCTCAATGGTGCAGCTGTAAGGTCCATGCCAAGTCTTTTCAGCATCCTGAGGGGAAAGAGGCGTTGTCGTGACTGGGACCATGATAGGTCTGTCGTGATATGAACCGTGAGGAACTTGAAGCTCTCGACCGTCTCCACTACAGCCCCATTGATGTGAATGGGGCGTGCTCGGCCCTCCGTTTCCTGTAGTCAGATCCTTTGTCTTGCTGACATTGAGGGAGAGGTTGTTGTCCTGGCAGTGTCTGACCTCTTTCCTGTAGGCTGTCTTATCGTCATTGGTGATCAGGCCTATCATCGTCATGTAGTCAGCAAGCTTAATGATGGTGTTGGATTCGTGTGCGGACACGCAGACATGGGTGAACTGGGAGTACTGTAGGAGGTTAAGCACGCAGCACTGAGGGGACCCCATGTTGAGGATCAGCGTGGCGGATGTGTTGTTACCTACCCTCACCACCTGGGGACAGCCCGTCAGAAAGTCCAGTATCCAATTGCAGAGGGAGGTGTTTAATCCCAGGGTCCTTATCTTAGTGATGAGCTTGGAGGGTACAATGGTGTTGAACGCTGAGCTGTAGTCAATGAACAGCATTCTCACATAGTTGTTCCTTTTGTGCAGGTAGGAGAGGGCAGTGTGAAGTGCAATATTGCATCATCTGTGGATCTGTTGTGGCGGTATGCTATTTGGAGTGGATCCAGGGTGTCTGGGATGATGGTGTGATGTGAGCCATGACCAGCCTTTCAAAGCATTTCATTGCTACAGATGTGATAGTAATTTAGACAGGTTACCTTAGCGTTCTTGGGCACAGGGACTATGGTGTTCTGCTTGAAACATGTGGGTATTACAGACTGGGTCAGGGAGAGGTTGAAAATATCAGTGAAGACACTTGCTAGCTGGTCAGCGCATGCTCTGATTACGCGTCCTGCTAATCCATCTGGCCTTTGTGAATGTTTACCTGTTTAAATGGTCTTACTCACATTGGCTATGGAGAGCATGATCACACAGTCATCCGGAACAGCTGGTGCTCTCATGTATGGTTCATTGTTGCTTGCATCGAAGTGAGCATAGAAAGCATTTAGCTCATCTGGTAGGCTTTCGTCACTGGGCAAGCTTGTGGCTGGGTTTCCTTTTGTAATCCATGATAGTTTGCAAGCCCTGCCACATCCGACAAGTGTCAGAGCCAGTGTAATAGGATTCGATCTTAGTCATGTATTGACGCTTTGCCTGTTTGGTGGTTCATTGGAGGGTGTAGCAGCATTTCTTATAACTGTCCGGATTTATATTCCGCACCTTAAAAGCAGCAGTTCTAGCCTTTAACCTTTCTGGGATATGTGGGACGCTAGCGTCCCGCATGGCCAACATCCAGTGAAAATGCAGAGCGCCAAATTCAAATAAATTACTATAAAAATTAAACTTTCATGAAATCACACATGCAATACACCAAATTAAAGCTACACTTGTTGTGAATCCAGCCAACGTGTCCTATTTCAAAAAGGCTTTACGACAAAAGCACACCAAACGATTATGTTAGGTCAGTACATAGCCACAGAAAAACACAGCCATGTTTCCAGCTAAAGAGAGCATTAACAAAAAGCATAAATAGAGATAAAATGTATCACTAACCTTTGATGATCTTCATCAGATGACACTCATAGGACTTCATGTTACACAATACATGTATTTTATGTTCGGTAAAGTTCATATTTATATCCAAAAAATCTGAGTTTAGGCAAGACGCTACTGTATCACTTGGCAAAAAGCCTGAGAAAAAAATCACACATGAAAGTTATCAAATTAAAGCTACACTGGTTGTGAATCCAGCCAACATGTCAGAATTCAAATAGGCTTTTCAGCGAAAGCATACGATGCTATTATCTGAGCATAGCACCATTATAAACAAAAGAGAGAAACCATTTCAACCTTGCAGGAGCGACACAAAACGCAGAATAAAAATATAATTCATGCCTTACCTTTGACGAGCTTCTGTTGTTGGCACTCCAATATGTCCCATAAACATCACAAATGGTCCTTTTGTTCGATTAATTCCGTCGATATATGTCCAAAATGTCAATTTATTTGGCGCGTTTGATCCAGAAAAACACCGGTTCCAACTTGCTCAAACATGACGACAAAATATAGCAATGGTTACCTTTAAACTTTGCCAAAAAATGTCAAACTACTTATGTAATACAACTTTGGGTATTTTTTAAAGTTAATAATCGATAAAATTAAAGACAGGATGATATGTGTTCAATACAGGATTAAAACGATATGTAGCATGAGTTCTGTTTGATTGAAAAGCATGTCTAGGACACCAGGAGTGCCTCGACTTCAAGATGGCCGTATTTCTTCATTACACAAAGGAATAACCTCAACCTATTTCTCACGACTGTTGACATCCAGTGGAAGCCGTAGGAACTGCAAGCAAGTTGCTTAGAAATCTGGTGTCCCAATGAAATCTCATTGAAAAGACAGTGACCTCAAAAAAAATTCAATCTGAATGGTTTGTCCTCTGGGTTTCGCCTGCTAAATAAGTTCTGTTATTCTCACATACATGATTCAAACAGTTTTAGAAACTTCAGAGTGTTTTCTATCCAAATCTACTAATAATATGCATATCTTATCTCCTGGCGATGAGTAACTGGCAGTTGAATTTGGGTATGTTTTTCATCCAAACGTGAAAATGCTGCCCCCTACCCTAGAGAAGTTAATGCAACCGCTGTGTCAGATTTCAGAAAAGCTTTACTGAAAAAGCACACCATGCAATAATCTGAGTACAGCGCTCAGAGCCCAAACAAGCCAAAGAGATATCCGCCATGTTGTGGAGTCAACAAAGTTAGAAATAGCATTATAAATATTCACTTACCTTTGATGATCTTCATCAGAATGTACTCCCAGGAATCCCAGTTCCACAATAAATGTTTGATTTGTTCGATAAAGTCCATAATTTATGTCCAAATAACTCCTTTTGTTCGCGCGTTTAGTACACAATCCAAACTGACGACGCGCTGGCAGGGCCAGGCGATAGTTCAGACGAAAAGTCATATTACAGTCCGTAGAACCATGTCAAACTAGGTATAGAATTAATCTTTAGGATTTTTTATCATAAATCTTAAATAATGTTCCAACTGGAGAATTCTTTAGTCTTCAGAAATGCGATGGAACAGAGCTCGCTCTCACGTGAACGCGCATGGTCAGCTCATGGCACTCTGCCAGACCTCTGACTCAATCCCCTATCATTCCCCCCTCCTTTATAGTAGAAGCATTAAACAAGGTTCTAAATACTGTTGACATCTAGTGGAAGCCTTAGGAAGTGCAACATGACCCCATTTCCACTATCTTGGATAGGCAAAGAGTTGAAACACTACAAACCTCAGATTTCCCACTTCCTGGTTGGATTTTTTCTCAGGTTTTTGCCTGCCAAATGAGTTATGTTATACTCACAGACATCATTCAAACCGTTTTAGAAACTACAGAGTGTTTTCTATCCACATCTACTAATAATATGCATATTCTAGCTTTTAGGACAGAGTAGCAGGCAGTTTACTCTGGGTACCTTTTTATCCAAGCTACTCAATACTGCCCCCCTGTCCCAAAGAAGTTAACTCAGTGCGCATGTTGCCTGTAATCCATTGGTTCTGGTTGGGAAATGTACGTACGGTCACTGTGGGGACTACGTCATTGATGCACTTATTAATGAAGCCGGTGACTGATGTGTTAAACTGCTCAATGTACTGGATGAATCCCGGAACATATCCCAATCTGTGCTTGCGAAACAGTCTTGTAGCTTAGGGTGAGAGATGATACATGTTTAAAGCCCAGGGTAAAAAGGAAAACTTCCAGTTACTGAAACAATGGAGGCCATTAGGTGTTCTACAGGGCTCCGTTTTAGACACTCTTTATTTACATGAAAACTATTGGGAAAAACATTCTCATGATCTCTCTCGAGGTGTTTTCTGCGTGACTGAGTGTAACTCTTCTGTCGTTAACTCAGAGGAGATAGTTGACCTGACTGACCAGCTCTCGGATGGAGGCAAGAGCGTCCACGAGCTGCAGAAGACGAAGAAGAAGATAGAGATGGAGAAGGAGGAGCTGCAGGCCTCATTGGAAGAGTCTGAAGCTGCCTTAGAGGTATGGAGGTTACAGTAGGAGGTGGCCATATTGGGTGGAATGGTTACAGTAAAATAAGTCTACACCAAGCATTCCACAACTGTTACGTAACATGCATTTAAATGTGTTATCTTAGATCATTGTCACATTCAATATTATTTGATCTCTGTTTACACAAGAGTTAAATTCTCCTCAGCGTACGTCATACACAATGTAAGACTGAGGTGTGGAGGTGAAACAGTGTGGCAGCTACAGTGGGGAGAACAAGTATTTGATACACTGCCGATTTTGCAGGTTTTCCTACTTACAAAGCATGTAGAGGTCTGTAATTTTTATCATAGGTACACTTCAACTGTGAGAGACGGAATTTAAAACAAAAATCCAGAAAATCACATTGTATGATTTTTAAGTAATTAATTCGCATTTTATTGCATGACATAAGTATTTGATCACCTACCAACCAGTAAGAATTCCGGCTCTCACAGACCTGTTAGTTTTTCTTTAAGAAGCCCTCCTGTTCTCCACTCATTACCTGTATTAACTGCACCTGTTTGAACTCGTTACCTGTATAAAAGACACCTGTCCACCCACTCAATCAAACAGACTCCAACCTCTCCACAATGGCCAAGACCAGAGAGCTGTGTAAGGACATCAGGGATAAAATTGTAGACCTGCACAAGGCTGGGATGGGCTACAGGACAATAGGCAAGCAGCTTGGTGAGAAGGAAACAACTGTTGGCGCAATTATTAGAAAATGGAAGAAGTTCAAGATGACGGTCAATCACCCTCGGTCTTGGGCTCCATGCAAGATCTCACCTCGTGGGGCATCAATGATCATGAGGAAGGTGAGGGATCAGCCCAGAACTACACGGCAGGACCTGGTTAATGACCTGAAGAGAGCTGGGACCACAGTCTCAAAGAAAACCATTAGTAACACACTACGCCGTCATGGATTAAAATCCTGCAGCGCACGCAAGGTCCCCCTGCTCAAGCCAGCGCATGTCCAGGCCCGTCTGAAGTTTGCCAATGACCATCTGGATGATCCAGAGGAGGAATTGGAGAAGGTCATGTGGTCTGATGAGACAAAAATAGAGCTTTTTGGTCTAAACTCCACTCGCCGTGTTTGGAGGAAGAAGAAGGATTAGTACAACCCCAAGAACACCATCCTAACCGTGAAGCTTGGAGGTGGAAACATCATTCTTTGGGGATGCTTTTCTGCAAAGGGGACAGGATGACTGCACCGTATTGAGGGGAGGATGGATGGGGCCATGCATCGCGAGATCTTGGCCAACAACCTCCTTCCCTCAGTAAGAGCATTGAAGATAGGTCGTGGCTGGGTCTTCCAGCATGACAACGACCCGAAACACACAGCCAGGGCAACTAAGGAGTGGCTCCGTAAGAAGCATCTCAAGGTCCTGGAGTGGCCTAGCCAGTCTCCAGACCTGAACCCAATAGAAAATCTTTGGAGGGAGCTGAAAGTCCGTATTGCCCAGCGACAGCCCCGAAACCTGAAGGATCTGGAGAAGGTCTGTATGGAGGAGTGGGCCAAAATCCCTGCTGCAGTGTGTGCAAACCTGGTCAAGAACTACAGGAAACGTATGATCTCTGTAATTGCAAACAAAGGTTTCTGTACCAAATATTAAGTTCTGCTTTTCTGATGTATCAAATACTTATGTCATGCAATAAAATGCGAATTAATTACTTAAAAATCATACAATGTGATTTTCTGGAATTTTGTTTTAAATTCCGTCTCTCACAGTTGAAGTGTACCTATGATAAAAATTACAGACCTCTACATGCTTTGTAAGTAGGAAAACCTGCAAAATCGGCAGTGTATCAAATACTTGTTCTCCCCACTGTATGTGGCAGATCTGACAGTGAGAGGGAAGAAAAGGCCCCCAGACAACATGTTTCAATTAGTATTGGCCAGTCATGCAGGCCGAGAGCAGACAGATCCCAGGCACTGATAACACTACACCAACAGCTATCTGCTCCTATAATCAGCCTGGCCCTCCAGGGACTGGAATCTTACTAGACAGGAGCCCCCTGGCTACTCGGCATAATGGTTGATTCACCCACCTCTCTATACTTTTCTTTCCCTCGCTCTCCCACCCCCTCGCTTGCTCCCCCCCTCCCCCTCTCCAGGCTGAGGAGACCAAGGTGCTGCGTCTGCATCTGGAACTGTCCCAGGCTAAAGGAGACATGGAGAGGAGACTCCAGGAGAAAGAGGAGGAGTTTGAGGCAGCAAGGTAAAGTTACCCACTGTCAATAGAGCTGCATTTTCATTTAAGAAAAATGTGTTTTTCCCCTCTGCCCTTTTTCTTTTCAACTGAAAGGGATTTATTTTAAGGAATTGTTTTAGCTTTTGGGGAAAATGGCTAACTTCCTGCATTGCAACATATTTTGCCATTGGGAAGATAGAAAAATGTGAAGTTTTATAATGCTATTCTACACATTTTGGCATTGCATATGGCATGTTCATATGCTATCTAGCGAGGCCCCAACCTCCAGGGGGCAATCCCCCCTACCCGTTCTGTAATCCGGCCCTGCTTCTTCAGTTGATTGCTCTATTGATAAGCCCCTCCTCTCTCTTTCTCTCTCTCCTCCCCTTCCAGGAAGAGCCACCAGAGGGCGCTGGAGTCCCTTCAGGCCAGTCTGGATGTGGAGGTCAAAGGTCGTGGTGAGGGGTTGAGGGTGAAGAAGAAGCTGGAGTCTGACCTAAATGAGCTGGAACTACAGGTGGACCTGTTCACCAAGAACAACATAGAGCTCACCAAGAACACAAAGAAGATGCAGCAGCAGATCAAGGTGAGATTCTACACCTCCATCGCTTCTCTCCCCCTCTCTTTTGCTCTCTCGTCCTCCTCTTCCTTAGTTTTTCCTCATCCCCTTTCTTCCCTTGCTCTTTCCTTTACCCAGTCTCCTCTGCTTGCTCGGCTCTTTCTTCAGTGTTTCCCCCTCTTTCTCTACCTCCTTTTCTCTCCTCTTTCCACCCTCTGAAAGGAGCTGCATACAGAATGTGATTGATTGATTAGTGGATTGACATCTTCTCTCCTTCTCTTTCTTAGGAACTGCAGGGCCAATTGGAGGAGGAGGTGCGTGGGCAGGAGGAGCGGAGGGAGGAGCAGGCCATGTTGGAGCGACGCTGCCTCCTGCTGGTGAGCGAGGGAGAGGAGACACATGGGGCGCTGGAGAACGCTGACAGACAACGCAAAACCTTAGAGATTGAGCTTACAGAGACCAACGAGAAGTACAACGACCTCAACAACCAGGTAGAGTACAGACTGCAACACCTTCTGTTCAGTGTTTTCATCAATATTAAATCAAATTAAACTGGCTTAGTTACATTATGAACATTAGGTTTAAAGCGCTCAGTTTCTCACTGAATAAACAATGAAGAACAGAACTTCAGCCGATACATGAATCAATCCTCTCCCATGCTAACCTCATGTTGGTTTTGTTTCCTGCTGTAGTTCCAGTCAGCGCTGAGTGGTAGGAGGAAACTGGATGTGGATTTACAGGCACTGCAGCAGGAGCATGAGGAGCTGCAGAACGAACTGAGAGGAGCCAATGACAAGATCAAGAAGGCCAACTGTGAGGTAGGACAATACCGGATTTTTGATCATTAGGATCATTGATTTTAATTGACTTGTCAATAGAACATTATTTATAAATATTTTCTCCAGGGAGCACGTGTGTCAGAGGAACTGAGGTTAGAGCAGGACCACACCCTGCACATGGAGCGGGTGAAGAAGGGTCTGGAGGCCCAGTTAAAGGACATGGGCACCAGGCTGGACGAGGCTGAGCAGATGGCCCTCAAAGGAGGCAAGAAGATCATCCAGAAACTGGAGGGCAAGGTAAACGCACACACACATACTCACATATGCTCAAACACTGTTCCTAAACTTTGAAATGGTTGTTTCTATCGCATTGCCCAGTTTTTCAGGTTTACAGGGAAAGGTGGGCATCAAAATGTATATTTTCCTAGACTGACCATGTGTCTGGCTCTAGGTAAAGGAGCTGGAGTTGGAGCTGGACTCGGAGCAGAAGCGTCACGCTGAGACGGTGAAGACGCTGCGTAAGAACGAGCGTCGTCTGAAGGAGCTGCTGTTCCAGTCCGAGGAGGACCAGAAGAACCAACACCGCATGCAGGAACTTGTGGAGAGACTCCAGAACAAGATGAAGGCCTACAAGAGACAAGTAGAGGAGACGGTAAGGCTCGTCTGTCTGTTTGCCTGTCTGTCCATCCGTTTCTCTCGCTCTCTCTCCCTTTTCCCCTCCTCTTGCTTTCTCTCAGTCAGTCTCTCTCATTCTGTTCTCTAGACTCCATATTTTGTCTTTACAACATGACTTGCACCTTTCCTACAGGAGGAGCAGGCCAACATGAACCTCGCTAAGTACAGGAAGACAGTACATGAGTTGGACGATGCTGAAGAAAGGGCAGACATCGCTGAGTCAGCCCTCACCAAGATCAGGACCAAGAACCGCGGTAGCTTCAGCAAGGGATACTCGTCTGTAAGTCCTACAACCTTACCGCATTAACTTGAATTCAAGATAGTCAAATCATCATTAATGTTGTCTGTACTGAAACTGTGGGTCACATCTGTGCTTTAAATTTAAAGACATTCTATGTATTGTGTTGAGTTGTTAGTCAAGTAAGTAATCATAACGTTGATCTGATGTTTCGTCCTCTTGCATGTTTCCAGGGTTACAGCACGCCGTACCCCGGGGGGATCGTGAGGTCACCCAGTTCCGTGGGGTCAGAGGGTAGAAGTGAGAAGATCATCAACGACGACAATGACTCGGTCAGCTCCCTCATCCCAGCTTATCTCAACTCCCTGAAGAAACTCATGATAGACTAGCACCTAGGGAGGGAGTCAGTTGGATGTACCAAACATTCCAGTGGGAGCAAAGAAACATGTACTGTCTTATATATGTAGGATCTTAATTTGAGCCAGTTTGCTACAGCAGGAAATGTGGATTATAATTAATGGCCATTTTTGAAGGGGTTGATACATTTTTCATTTGGGCAAATTACATCTGACATTTCAAAGTGGAAATTAAACTTTAGAAGACTTTTTAAAATTCAAATAAAACTACAAGTTTTTGTTTCCTGCGGTGCAGGACAATTCTCAAATTAAGATCCTACATTTGTATGTTTTTACTTTTAAGTCCAAACCAATTTTCCTACATACATGCAGTGCCAGACATTTCAAAGCAATATTTTTTTCTGGATTTTGTGGTATACAATACATACAGTTGAAGTCGGAAGTTTACATACACCTTAGCCAAATACATTTAATCTTCGTTTTTCACAATTCCTAACATTTAATCCTAGTAAAAATTCCCTGTCTTAGGTCTAACTGACCTAGGGGGATCACCCCTTTAATTTTAAGAATGTGAAATGTCAGAACAATAGCAGAGAGAAATATTTATTTCAGCTTTAATTTCTTTCATCATATTCCCAGTGGGTCAGAAGTTTACACACTCTCAATTAGTATTTGGTAGCATTGGATTGAGGTCAGGGCTTTGTGATGGCCACTCCAATACCTTGACTTTGTTGTCCTGAAGCCATTTTGCACAACTTTGGAAGTATGCTTGGAGTCATTGTCCATTTGGAAGACCAATTTGCAACCAAATTTTAACTTCCTGACTGATGTCTTGAGATGTTGCTTCAATATATCCACCTAATTGTCCTCCCTCATGATGCCATCTATTTTGTGAAGTGCACCAGTCCCTCCTGCAGCGAAGCACCCCCACAACATGATGCTGCCAACCCCGTGCTTCACAGTTTGGATGGTGTTCTTCGGCTTGCAAGCCTTCCCCTTTTTCCTCCAAACATAACGATGGTCATTTTGGCCAAACAGTTCTATTTTTGTTTCGTCAGACCAGAGAACATTTCTCCAAAAAGTACGATCTTTGTCCCCATGTGCAGTTGCAAACCATAGCCTGGCTTTTTTATGGCAGTTTTGGAGCAGTGGCTTCTTCCTTGCTGAGCGGCCTTTCAGGTTATGTCGATATAGGACTAATTTTACTGTGGACATAGATCATTTTGTACCTGTTTCCTCCAGCATCTTCACAAGGTCCTTTGCTGTTGTTCTGGGATTGATTTGCACGTTTTGCACCAAAGTACGTTCATCTCTAGGAGACAGAACACATCTCCTTCCTGAGCGATATGACAGCTGCGTGGTCCCATGGTGTTTATACTTGCGTACTATTGTTTGTACAGATGAATGTGGTACCTTCAGGCGTTTGGAAATTGCTCCCAAGGATGAACCAGACTTGTGGAGGTCTACAATTTGTTTCTGAGGTCTTGGCTGATTTCTTTTGATTTTCCCATGATGTCAAGCAAAGAGGCACGGAGTTTGAAGGTAGGCCTTGTAATACATCCACAGGTACACCTCCAATTGACTCAAATGATGTAAATTGGCCTTTCAGAAGCTTCTAAAGCCATGACATAATTTTCTGGAATTGTCCAAGCCGTTTAAAGGCACAGTCAAGTTAGTGTATGTAAACTTCTGACCCACTGGAATTGTGATACAGTGAATTAATTATAAGTGAAATAATCTCTGTAAACAATTGTTGGAAAAATTACTTGTGTCATGCACAAAGTAGATGTCCTAACCGACTTGCCAAAACTATAGTTTGTAACAAGAAATTTGTGGAGTGGTTGAAAAACGAGTTTTAATAACGCCAACCTAGGTATATGCAAACTTCCGACTTCAACTGTATAACAACAATTCTAATGTTAATGAGATTGTTGTCCTTTTGATTTAATTCGTATGATTTAATCCATCCTAGGTATTTGTTTGTGATTCAGTTCATAATACTGATGATAACCAAAACCACTCTTATTAAAAACTTCATCACATTTATATTCTACAGCTCAAATGTTCTGTAAAAAAATATAAAATTGATGCTTGGTTATAAAGACATTGATAGACAGTTTAAATACCTACATAGAGAAGTTAAAGGAAAATTTGTGTTCACTTTTGACTCTCATTCTACTTGCTCATCCAAAGAGTTTGACCAAGTAAAGTTATATAGCAGTAATGTGCATGACCTTTTACAACTAGGGGGCAATATCCTTACCTGAAATCTGCATTTGTATCGCAAGTCTTCCACTGGCATCTGAGGTTATACCCGCTTGCATGTCGAGTAAGAATTTCAGTAACACTTTATTTGGCTAGTCCATCTGTAGATGCTCCAGACTATCAGTAACACTTCAACAAACCATCTACTAACTAACCTTAACCCTTATTCCAAACCTAACCGTAACCTTAGCAAGCAATTGCTTATCAACAGATGGTTTGTTGATAGTACGACCGTCTGTAGAGCATCTACAGATGGACTATCCAAATACACTGTTCCCAGAATTTTGGACAAAGATGCTATATCAAAGTTTACCATTATATAAATGTGCAGACATATATATCACTGCCAAAACATTTTTTACATTACTTGTCCAAAGCATTTTATTGTTGAATGTAAAAATGTGTTAAGAAATAAAACCTTTTTTCATTCCTTAAATGTCTTCTTGTACCCTCAAGATAATTTGCCAGAAACACAAACACCTACAAAAATCACCTGGTTCTATTGTCAAATAAAAAACAGCAGAAAGGAACTACCAGAGATAGATGTAACATAAAATGTATATCTATATATTTACCATATCAATGCAAAGACATTAATGCCAAACATTCAGCAGTTATGTCCATATGCAGAATCCTTGGAACGTTCAAGGCTCTTGTTGCACCAAACAAACAATAAATGGAAAAGTCTGTACAACATGTATGCGTGTGCATGGAACAGTAGTAACATGTACGTAATACTTACAGGAGAGAAACGGGATCATGATATACTGTAACCATTTCAACTTCAGTTGAGGATCTACACCCAGTTAGCACGTCTCTGAAACAACGTTGTCGTCATTTCATTTAGTAGAAAAATAATCATTGTGTAATATCACTTTAATATATTATCTGTACCATCACTCCTGTGTAATGTATATATATATATATCATCTGTTTTACTGCAGATTCCACTATTTTACATCCTTCATTCTCTAGATGTTTTACTTCTACACCCCATTATCTTACATACAGTATATTCATCTTGTATTTACAAAAGCACATTCCCTTGTAACAGCATCCCAGTTGTACTGCCCCCTTAGAGACTATAATTCAAATGTTGATCAATTCAACAGTAAGGAAAACGTCACAATACATTGTAGATCTGTTCAATTTGTGTCAAGGTCTCTTCCAAACGACCCATTTGATATACGTTTGCAGAATCAATATTCACCTTAAAAACCTTTTGTTCACCTCACTTTAGTTTCAATTTAGTGGCGCAGATAAAATATAATCTATAAATTGGAATGCATATGATGTACGGTTATTACATAAAAGCAGCAGTAGCTGTTAAATTTCATAATTAACCTTTGCGTCAGTATTTCAGTTGGCCAACCATTTACAGAATTTGTTTGGGGTTATAGCTCACACAGCCTCAGTCCCACAGGCTTGTACTGTAGACCATAGATTACGTACATGTCAAAATAGCCATGCCGTTTGTTTATGTTGGTAATACATTCCCCTCACCTGAGTTTGGCCCATATACACACCTGTCTTCCCTATAGTAGTCCTCTAGGTCATAATGAACACTGTCTGTCTACCATACATATAGAATACTCAAGGGCATCAAGTCTCTCTCTCTCTCTCTCATGACTTATTCTCATTTCTCGGGATGTCCATAATATCTCAAAGTTGACTTTAGTAAAGGGGCTAAGGTCTTGAAGCCCTAGTATAGATTGATGCTTGTGGATCCACGTGTGTGACCCCTGGGAACCAGGTGTGTTATATCTCAATGTCCACAGGCCTGATGTCTCCTGTCTTATGCTCCTGGACCCAGAGCTCTCGGTCTTTAGCTGGGTCCACACTCTGTAACAGCTGATCCACTGGCTCCATCGTCTGCAGGGGCAGGTGGAAAAACAATCAATACCCTGTATGTTTGTGTGTGAAAAAAACAAACAAGGCATTTAGTGCCCTCTAGAGGTACTACGAGGTGGTGCTTGACTTACACTCTGGTTAAACATGTCCGTCTCATGCCGCAAGGTGGTGTACTGACACAGATGCTGTCGTATCATCTCCACCCTCTCTACCTCCAGCCTCTCCAACTCCTGATGGACAGAATGGATTGAAGGGAACGGGGTTTTACAAGACATGATTCAGATTCCTCCTTTCTGTCGTTAAAACCAACGCCTCGATAGCCAGCCTCACCGTTTTTGGAGATGGCTGGAGTAGAAACAGACTAGCACCCAGGCTACCAAAGCAATAAGTTACATACAGAGTCACTTTTAATAAAAGGAGGAAATCCAAAGGAGAATATGAACTACAGATGAGTCTCACCAGGCTTGTGGTCACCATCTCCTCAAACCATTTGGACTGGGACTGGTTGTAAAGGTCGACACAGCGCATCAGGTCATCTCCTGGTAGAGACAAAAATTATGTTTAGACAAACCTATCTATACTTTGGACACTGGCTGGCACCTTTCTCTCTTCTGGGTTTATGATGCATGTTCAATAACTTATCCAGCAGGGGGAGCCCCAGTCTACATATGAACTTACAAAAGAGAACGCCCCTCTTCCTTCTTCTCCTTGAACCTTAGCGCCAACAAAAAAACGATAACTAAGGCTCACGTTGCAGTACAACCTGCTATAAATGGATCTATATCCGATTTCAGTCTTAGATAGTGTTTTATTTGTTTGTAGTTTATTAGGATCCCCATTAGCCCCTGAAGCAGCAGCTACTCTTCCTAACACATCATCAGATGCAATATGAATAATACACAGTTCAGTCTGATACATTCTGATTACAGTGTAATACATACCGACAAGAACATGTATGTAGCCTAACATACCCTACTCATAAAATAAAATCAGAGCGATGCCTCTAAAATTACAATGATGTGTGACTAACCCAAGACAGTGATGGTCAATCCCTTCCCTTCTCTCCCTTCCCTTCTCTCCAAACTTCTCTGCTTCATCAGTTATTGCCTGAATGTAGACATTGAGATCATCCTAACGTGCATGTTCAAACCTATTATCCCACGCTGTGTTTACTTCCCTTAAGACTTCGTAATTAATAGTATGTATTTGGAGAGGCACAGTACATTGTGTTTAATGAATTGCCTTTAGTCAGGGGTAGAGAACATATCTATGGGGACTGGGACTGAGAATGTAGCCTTGCTAAAGGCTAAGCAGATGCGTTGTGTTGTGTGTTGGCGCTCTCTCTCTGTCCTCTCTGCCTCCTTCACACGACTGTCATAGCTGGCACACACACCACCATCACCATCGTCACAAACAACTGCTGCTGCTTTTCACACAGACTACGCAAGCAAAGAGGAGGTGTGAGTGTGTGTGGTGTGTGAGCGCGTGTGTGCGCGAGTGTGAGCAAGTTTGTGCGAGAGTGTGTGTGTTCATCCACCTCTCACTGCGAGTATCTGGCGAGCCAGGATGTGAGTGTATGGTCCAGCCATGATGTCACTCTCCGGATGAGGTCATCTGTTTATTCTCAACAGTTACTTTTCCAAATCTCTAACCGTATAACTACATGTTGTCTACAGCATTCTCCCTCCCTCCCTCCCTCCCTCCCTGAAGGTTAGCCTCCAGAGGGAAGCATGGAGAGAGATAACCCCCCACACCCACGCCTGTCTACAGGCCTAGAGATGCACTACACTGCGTTTCTGTTCTCCATGTCGTTCCACAGACCCCCCCCCCCCAGTCTCAGTGAAACTGCTGATAAACCAGTGACTCATACACAGTTAAATGTCTACTGTACAGATAGATTAAAACACATGGTTTGCAGTGCCATCTCCATCTGATAGTCAAAAAAGGAGGCCCTTAAACATGCCCCTGAGGGATGAGATTAAGCCTCAAGACACCTTTCTGTTTCATTGCACCAATGCCAGCTTTAAGAGCTTCCTTATAGGAACCTTCCTTTTCTTCTTGTTTATTGCTATGTTTGCTATTCTGCATGTTTACTCTGTCTCCACGGCAACATGCCATTGGACATAACACTGACCGCACAGTCATGACGACTGTTTGTATATAGTTTAGAGTGTCTGTTAAGCAAGTCATAAACAACTTTTTGTTTAAAGTTAGGTGTTAGCTAGCTACATCTTAGTCTCACTTGGTAAGATTTGTACTATAAGAACCTGTAATCTGTACAGATAAAATACTCAGACACCCAGAAGGGGACGTAATTAATGACACCCCTATCAGTTATAACAAACATGTGAGTCTTTGACCCCACTGGCTAATCCCACAGTGACTGATGACCTTTGGTTTGACCTTTGACCTGGACTCTGACCTGCTTGTGTGGACTTCCGCCGGGCCTTCTTGATGTCCTCCTCGATCTTGTTGCTTAGTTTGATCTCCATCTGCTGCGTTTTCACCTCCAGGTCCTTCTGTCTGTCCGCTAGAGCCTTACGGGCCTACAGAAATATATTAAGATGTTATAAAAGCTGTTATGAATGCTTATAGCTGCTGACTCTTCACCTCCAGGTCCTTCTGTCTGTCCGCTAGAGCTTTACAAGCCTAGAGATGCATTCAGATGTTATAAAGGCTGTCATAACATTGTTATAACCTGTTCAGAACGCTTATAACAAAGCGAATGGGGACATACCGGAGGGTATTTCAGTAGGCCAGGTGTAGGCAACCCTGGTTCTGGAGTGCTGCAGGCACTTCATGTTTTTGATTTAACCAACCTGGAAGACCAGGTGTGTTGAATTTAGCTCAGTTGGACGTCATTGCCTTCATGGAACAAAATCACTCCAGGAACAGGGTTGCCTACCCTGCGGTAGGCTACTACTTGCTATTAGCCATGCATTATGAATGTCTAAATAACTGATGGTGAGGAGTTGACAAGTCTATGGTAGCTACAGGGATCGGTCCAATCATTATTTATAGAAGCACAAAGAGGTAGTGTTTGTGTGTGTGTGTGTGTGTGTGTGTGTGTGTGTGTGTGACAGGAAATGGTCCTCTACTTAGGGACAAGTTGTGGAATTTTAATCTCATGTGAGAAGATTCCTGAAGTTCTACAGCTGCAAAGTGCAAGGACGGTTATTATTGCGTCAACTTTTGTTTAACTAATGTAAGTAGCTCTGCATAAGACCGTCTGCCAAATGACAAAAATGTAAACGTAGATTTGTGTGTGTGTGTATGTGTGTGTGCCTGCATGTGTATGTGTTTGTTGCGCCTCGTTGCGTCAGGATGCGTACCTTCTCCACGGCTGTGTGCCGTCCGACCAGATGTTTCCGTAGTTCTGCGACGTGATGGTCGAACCGCTTCATGTCCTTCTTAAAGTTATCTCTGAAAGTCAACAGAGGCTTCTCCACCTCACTCTGGAGCTGAAAGAGTTCAAGAACAATACATGCAGACCTCATTGGAGACAACTGTTAGGAAGGCCTATAACATTACCTGGGGGTTTTCCTGTTTAAGTCATGTGGCTAGTAAAAACAGCTGGCCATGGCCTTTCCTATAATAATGATATATTGTGTTGACAGTTGTGTTGTTTTTGTCTTGTTTTTCTATGCCTGTATCTCATATCCTTAGTGGCTAAGGGACAGCTATTTACAAAAGCCCCTTTTACCCATAAAACGTGTTTATCTGACAGAGCTGTCAATGAGTTATGGTCACAAATGTGTCTCTCTAAAACACAAAAGTAGGTCAATGTAGAGTTTGATTTGTGAGCAGCTTTGATTCTACTGAAGAGTGTCTGCTTAGGACCAGGAGATTATTTACGGTTGGGAGACAGACTCCTACCCATAAACAGTTTATAGAAATTATACGGGCAAATCAGTAAATTATGAAATGCACAATGCAGGAGGAAACATTATTAAATTACTGCAGAAACCTGATTGAATAGGACACAGATTTAAGGATAATAAATAGCTATTGAAGAGATAGGAGGTGCATGAAGAATGTATTCAAATCTGCTCATTTTCTCACCCCCCCCTTTCCTAGATAAAACTCTGCTCATTCTCTCACTCTTTGCTTCCATCTCTCATACTCCCCCCTAAACCTCAAGCTGTACTAAATACAGCACATCTGTGTGTGTCTGTCTGTCTCCAGAGAATTGAAACACTGACGTTGTTTTCCTCAGTCCAGCTGGGCTCCTGGCTGGAACCTCTCTTTCTCTCACACACACACAATATCCCCCCCCCCCCTCTCTCGCTCCCAAGACAAACCAATCATACATGTGTACTTCGCAGCAAGGGGCCAGAGAGTAAATAGGCCTCAATTAAGTGTTACAAAACCACGGGACACAATGTTAAATAGGCTGTACTGTGAATTGAAGTCATGTGGAAAATAATTCCCAAAATGTGAAGTGTTTTCTTTGTGTAAAGAATACAGTCCAGTGCAATACAGTACCTTAGAGGAGAACTTGAGGTGAACCTCAGCCTCTTCAGTCAAACTCTTCTTCAGCTGCGCCCAGGCTTCCCCTAGAGTACTGAGGAGAGAGATAACACACCAGTTAGACCACAGAGAAACCACACTATCACTGTATGACACCACGTAGTACTAGGAGACAGATAGAGAGAGGGGGGTAATAGTAGAAAGAAGGGTAGGAGTGAGAGGACCACATCCTGTATGAGCTAAGTACCACTCACATCAAGAGTTAAGACCACACAGGCTTTACAGAGAGAGAGAGAAAGTGAGAGCGAGCGAGAGAGAAAGAGGGAGCGAAAGAGAGAGAGAGAACAGAAAGGGAGGAGTAAGAGAGATCATGAAAGAGGGAGGGGGAATGAAAAGAGGAGAAGTGTCAGGGTGGATCCCGCCAAACAGAAAGAGCGATGAGGTTTAAACTGAAGGTTCAGTTTAAAAGTTCATAGGCTGCACATAACCCAGCAGGCAGCCCATCTCACAGTTGTGTTTGGTCCTCTGCAAGTTAACTGGCTGGTTAGGATGTATAGACTGAGGATATGAGATGAAGCTAAACCCTTTCACGGCTCCTTCTTACTTCAGAACATTCTGCAACACTTTAACCTCTGTAACAAAATGCAGTGTGGGAAAAGGTATAATACGTCTTTAATTAATGTTTACAAATTAATGCTGTCAATTTATATCTTATCAATCATATCTACAGAAAATAATGACGAAAGGTGAGCGGACACCAACATTAAGGGGCGGCAGGTAGCCTAGTGGTTAGAGCATGGGGCCAGTAACCGAAAGGTTGCGAGATCGAATCCCCGAGCTGACAAGGTAAAAATCTGTCGTTCTGCCCCTGAACAAGGCAGTTCACCCACTGTTCCACGGTAAGCCGTCATTGTAAATAAAAATGTGTTCTTAACTGACTTGCCTTGTTAATTTAAATAAAATGAACACCGATCATAGCAGAGGGAACCAGACGTTGTTAAAAAAAAAGTCTACATATCCTTAACGGAAAATTCAAAGCCATGGTACATCAGTGAGTGAGACACCAGGCTAGCCTTGAGTACTATGCAACCTCATGTCCTCTGAACATAAATCTTGAGTCCTCCATTCCAAATATTAGCAGAATATTTATCCAAGTTGCCATACAGTGAGCCAGCAGCAGGCCCATTCAGCCATGAGGCACTTCTGGAGCAGGAGAGGAGGCGCTGAGGGTCTTTAGCCTCTTCACCACTAGCCAGGTCACATCAAAGCACCGCTCTGAACGGAAGACATATGTGGAATTCTCTCTGACACCCGTGCAGGCTACATTCCTACAGCATCGGGGTGCTGCTCTCTGCTCTGCCAACTGCACTTTAATATACTATATTCAGCTACTTTCAGAGCCATCGGAGAAGAGACAGAAGATGGATAAGAACAGATACACAAACAAATTGCTAAAAAAGGGTATTTTTACTTTGATCAAGAAGTCCCACTGAGATTAATAATGTGTCTTGCAAGGGAGGCCTGGCCAAGAAGGTTTCTATACTGGTAGGTTATAAAGTGTTATAGGCTCCTAAAAAGTACACGATGGCACCGATCCAAAACGCATTCACAGTTGGTTCCTCATACTCATATCCTTAAGACAGCTGCTTAAAGTGTTCATATCCCAGAGAGCATTGGCCAACAACAGTTTAGTCAAACAAATGGACCAGTGTCCACTCCTTTCTAGCCCACTGTAAATACAGCACATGATTGGTAGCGAATCTAGTGATACAAGCTAGTCACATGCTCTCGGGGCTGTGTTACGGCCAGACAAATGGTAAATTCAGGAATAAACAGGCAGTATTTCTGGGCTCGGACGCAGGCAGGGCAGGAGCATAGCAACAAAACAGTGATTGTCCAGGAAGCCAGGCTGACAACAGAGCAGGGTAGAGGAGATAATAACAGTATTGTGTTGCTCTCTCTGGATGTGGTGGGCGTGAGTGGACGGAACTCACTGGCATCGTCTAGATTCTAGAATCTATATGAAACAATTCCACCCCACCCTGCCATTCTATCACAATAACACTGGTGCAGTACAGTAGTGGAGAGAGGTCAACGCGTACAGAGTTGTATAAAACGCAGAGAAGGGGTTTTAGTAGTCCAGCATCATATGTCTAATGCAGGAGAGGGCCGCACCATCTTTGTTTCAGTGTTGACCGTAGGGCAGTATCATAAACATCAGTATATCAAGCCTCTCATAAACTGGAGCAGCATCTCTCTCTCCTCTGCCTCCATTCTCACCCCCTCTTAGAGCCATAAAGAGCAATATCTGGTACAAGTATCTGGCACAGGGCAGCCTCATAACACAGTGTGTTTAGAGCACATGTACTGTAGTTCAGTCTGGCAGAGTGGCCAGACTCATTATGTCTGTGTGGTGAATGTGGTATGCAGATATTCTTTTACAGCCTTCCCTCCCTCTCATCCTAGCCCAGGACCCTCACCATACAGCCTGCCATTCCCCCTCGGCCTAGCCCAGGACCCTCACCATACAGCCTGCCATTCCCCCTCGGCCTAGCCCAGGACCCTCACCATACAGCCTGCCATTCCTCCTCCGCCTAGCCCAGGACCCTCACCATACAGCCTTCCCTCCCTCTCAGCCTAGCCCAGGACCCTCACCATACAGCCTTCCCTCCCTCTCAGCCTAGCCCAGGACCCTCACCATACAGCCTGCCATTCCCCCTCAGCCTAGCCCAGGACCCTCACCATACAGCCTGCCATTCCCCCTCAGCCTAGCCCAGGACCCTCACCATACAGCCTTCCCTCCCCCTCCCCCTCAGCCTAGCCCAGGACCCTCACCATAAAGCCTGCCATTCCCCCTCAGGAAACCATTTACCAGGGGAGCACCAGACAAAGAGGTGCTCACAGTGAGAGGTTTCCCTATTGTGCCAGACTGAAGAGGGGTCCCCCTTCTCTCTCTCTGTGTGTGGCCCCCCATCTGTCTCTTAATCAATCCCCCCATCTATCTATACCTCCCTCCTCTCATACAGTGCCTTCAGAAAGTATTCAGACCCCTTGACTTTTTCCACATTTTGTTACGTTACAGCCAGTTCAATTTTTTTATAAAAAAAAAAAGGCAACCTCAACCTACACACAACACCCCATAATCACAAACCAAAAACATGTTTTTAGAAATTGTTATAAATTGAAATATCACATTTACATAAGTATTCAGACCCTTTGCTCAGTACTTTCTTGAAGCACCTTTAGCAGCGATTACAGCCTTGAGTTTTCTTGGGAATGAAGCTACAAGCTTGGCACACCTGTATTTGGGAAGTTTCTCCCATTCTTTTCTGCAGATCCTCTCAAGCTCTGTCAGGCTGGATGGGGAACGTCGCTGCACAGTTAATTTCAGGTCTCTCCAGAGATGTTCGATCGGGTTCAAGTCTGGGCTCTGGCTGGGCCACTCAAGGACATTCAGAGACTTGTCCCGAAGCCACTCCTGCGTTGTCTTGGCTGTGTGCTTAGGGTCGTTGTCCTGTTGGAAGGTGAACCTTCGCCCCCAGTCTGAGGTCCTGAGCACTCTGGAGCAGGTTTTCATCAAGGATCTCTCTGTACTTTGCTCTGTTCATCTTTGCCTCGATCCTGACTAGTCTCCTGGTCCCTGCTGCTGAAAAACATCCCCACAGCAGGATGCTGCCACCGCCATGCTTCACCGTAGGGATGGTGCCAGGTTCACTCCAGAAGTGATGCTTGACATTCAGGCCAAAGAGTTCAATCTTGGTTTCATCAGACCAGAGATTCTTGTTTCTTGTGGTTTGTGAGTCTTTAGGTTAGTTTTGCCAAACTACAGGCTGTCATGTGCCTTTTACTGAGGAGTGGCTTCCGTCTGGCCACTCTACCATAACGGCCTGATTGGTGGAGTGCTGCAGTGATGGTTGTCCTTCTGGAAGGTTCTCCCATCTTCGCAGAGGAACTCTAGAGCTCTGTCAGAGTGACAATCAGGTTCTTGGTCACCTCCCTGACCAAGGCCCTTCTCCCCCGATTGCTCAAGTGGCCGGGCGGACAGCTCTAGAAAGAGTCTTGGTGGCCACTATGTTATTGGGGACCTTCAATGCTGCATATTGTTTTTGTTACCCTTCCCCAGATCTGTGCCTCGACACAATCCTGTCTCGGAGCTCTACGGACAATTCCTTCGACTTCGTGACTTGGTTTTTGCTCTGACATGCACTGTCAACTGTGGGACCTTATATAGACTGGTGTGTGCCTTTCCAAATCATGTCCAATCAATTGAATTTACTACAGGTGGACTCCAATCAAGTTGTAGAGACCTCTCAAGGATGTTCAATGGAAACAGGATGTACCTGAGCTCAATTTTGAGTCTCATAGCAAAGGGTCTGAATACTTATAATAACCTGATTTACATATTTAAAAATAATAATAATAGAAAAACCTGTTTTCACTTTGTCATTATGGGGCATTTTGTGTAAATTGCTGAGGACTTAAAAAAAAAAAATGTAATCAATATTAGAATAAGGCTGTAACGTAACAAAATGTGGAGTCAAGGGATCCGAATACTTTCCGAAGGCACTGTATGTAATGGTTTAAAGGCACAGTCTGATGGGGTCTGGATCAAAGGAAGTTGTAGCGATTTACAGGACGACCATACTTCCTGTTTCACTGATTCTTCTGACTGGCTGGGCCTCCATGCAGTCTCACCACTGAGTCTGGCCTGATATGGTTCAATACCACCCTAATGGGAGAGCCACAGTACCCTGCTGTCCAGTCCAACAATAAACACAGTGTTCCTGCTCCTAGCTATATGATTGTTTTATCATCAGAAAGTCTCCACCATCTTTGACTAAAATGTACAATCATCAAATCCTTTCAGATCTACAGGAGTTGGAAAAGAATTTGCATAATCTGTGAAATAACTTTTGACATAGAATCTTTCAAAATGTTGACGCGGAGCGATTTTCTTGTATTGTGCCATATCTTCCTAAGCGTCAGTGAGGCGACAGACGACAGCTATTTCAACTGTGACTCATACACTGAGTATACCAAACATTAAGAACACCTTCCTAACATTGAGTTGCACCCCCCTTTTGCCCTCAGAACAGCCTCATTTCGTCGGGTCATGGACTCTACAAGATGTCAAAAGCGTTCCACAGGGATGCTGACTCATGTTGGCTCCAATGCTTTCCACAGTTGTGTCAAGTTGGCTGGATGTCCTATGAGTGGTGGACCATTTTTGATACACATGGGAAACTTGAAAAACCCAGCAGCGGTGCAGTTCTTGAACCAAACCAGTGAGCCTCGTACCTACTAACATACCCCGCTCAAAGGCACTTAGATATTTTGTCTTTCTCATTCACCCTCTGAATGGAACACGCACACAATCCATGTCTCAATTGTCTCAAGGCTTAAAAATCATTCTTTAACCTGTCTCCTCCCCTTCATCTACACTGATTGAAGTGGTTTTAACAAGTGACATCAATAAGGGATCATAACTTTCACCTGGTCAGTCTGTGTCATGGAAAAAGCAGGTGTTCTTATTGTTTTGTATACTCAGTGTGCATGTAGGCTCCTCTTTGTCAAGGAACCACCACAGGAAGTGATGCCACCGCTCACTCACCCTTCCTCCTGTCCTGCGAGGGGAATCTGTGACAGCTTGGAGAGGTTCTTGGCATATTCTTCTTCGATCTTTATTCTGAAAGAGGGAAGGAGAAAACATTTTGTTACAGTACCACAGAATTGCAACACAAAGCAAGTCATTTTTCCTGTTTTGCACAAAGTGGAAAAGTGCACATCTGTGCAAGAAAACATTTATTTCAAGAAATGATATTTTCCATTGCATGGTTTTCATGGCAACACGTGTCAAACATGAAAATGCTCAAGATTAAAAAAGGAGTCGTGAAACATTGGTCTGACCAGGATTGTTGACAAATCAGCTGAGATAATGATATTCGATTTTGTTGTTACCTTTCTCGTATAAACTCGGCCATCTCTTTCTGCATCTGTTTCCCCTTCAGCTGTTTCTGCAGTAAGACCTCAAACCCTGAGATAGAGCTTGTCCCCTGAGGGTCCTTCTTATCCTCCTAGACAACAACAACAACACAAATACACACTACTGTATAACAACATCTAGTGTAACATACTGTAAATCAACAAACAATCAACAAATAATATGACCATTATAGTAAATTATTTCACTGCTGGGTTGTATAGTATAGTGATATTGTATTGTACTTTATTGCATGGTATGCATTGATTCATACAGTTATTCATTGTATTGTATTGCTGGGAAAATACCAGGCAATATTTACTGCAGCACTATAGTCCATTCTACGGCACCACAGCCAGAGTTCTAGAAAGTCTACATTTCACACACAGCAGGGAGTACTAAATACTTGGCAACCTGTTTTAATCTGACCCTCTGTGTCTCAGTAAAAGCTGTCTCTTAGTGTACGGTATCCACTCTTTCTTTACGAGCGTCTTCTGCTGTTGTCACCTCAAAGTGTAACCTTAGCCCAGTCTGACTGTAACATTAGCTGAGTGTTAAAACCTGAGAACACACCTTGTGGTGATTACGTTTCAGCCGTGGGAGAAATGAAAGCAGAGCCAATCAGATGCATGGAGTCGCTCTCACTACGTCTTGTGTTATTCTATTACAGCTCTGCAGCCTTACTCTGACCATTCTGTAAAGTGTCCTGTTCCTAACTGTTTATCGCACGGCTGTTTATGTGGAAGAGCTGCGGGCTGCAGTCTAAGGCACGGCAGCACAACACCAGTCCTTGAAGGCTGCAGTGTCTGAATGTTTTAGTAGATTTTTTTATTCTTGCCCGGACAATGTTTTGATTATTCATACCAAGGATACATGAAAACCAGCAGAACTGTGGTCCTCAAGGACTATGTAGTGTAATGTAGAGTTGTGTAATGTAGTGTTGTGTACCGCAGTGTATTGTAGAGTTGTGTAATGTAGTGTTGTGTACCGCAGTGTATTGTAGAGTTGTGTAATGTAGTGTTGTGTATCGCTGTGTTGTGTAATGTAGTGTTGTGTACCGCAGTGTAGTGTAATGTAGTGTTGTGTAATGTAGTGTTGTGTACTGCAGTGTATTGTAGAGTTGTGTAATGTAGTGTTGTGTATCGCTGTGTTGTGTAATGTAGTGTTGTGTACCGCAGTGTAGTGTAGAGTTGTGTAATGTAGTGTATCGCTGTGTTGTGTAATGTAGTGTTGTGTACCGCAGTGTATTGTAGAGTTGTGTAATGTAGTGTTGTGTATCGCTGTGTTGTGTAATGTAGTGTTGTGTACCGCAGTGTATTGTAGAGTTGTGTGATGTAGTGTTGTGTATCGCTGTGTTGTGTAATGTAGTGTTGTGTACCGCAGTGTAGTGTAGAGTTGTGTAATGTAGTGTTGTGTACCGCAGTGTATTGTAGAGTTGTGTAATGTAGTGTTGTGTATCGCTGTGTTGTGTAATGTAGTGTTGTGTACCGCAGTGTAGTGTAGAGTTGTGTAATGTAGTGTTGTGTATCGCTGTGTTGTGTAATGTAGTGTTGTGTACCGCAGTGTATTGTAGAGTTGTGTAATGTAGTGTTGTGTATCGCTGTGTTGTGTAATGTAGTGTTGTGTACCGCAGTGTATTGTAGAGTTGTGTAATGTAGTGTTGTGTATCGCTGTGTTGTGTAATGTAGTGTTGTGTACCGCAGTGTAGTGTAGAGTTGTGTAATGTAGTGTTGTGTATCGCTGTGTTGTGTAATGTAGTGTTGTGTACCGCAGTGTATTGTAGAGTTGTGTGATGTAGTGTTGTGTATCGCTGTGTTGTGTAATGTAGTGTTGTGTACCGCAGTGTAGTGTAGAGTTGTGTAATGTAGTGTTGTGTATCGCTGTGTTGTGTAATGTAGTGTTGTGTACCGCAGTGTATTGTAGAGTTGTGTAATGTAGTGTTGTGTATCGCTGTGTTGTGTAATGTAGTGTTGTGTACCGCAGTGTATTGTAGAGTTGTGTAATGTAGTGTTGTGTATCGCTGTGTTGTGTAATGTAGTGTTGTGTACCGTAGTGTAGAGTTGTGTAATGTAGTGTTGTGTATCGCAGTGTATTGTAGAGTATCGCAGTGTAGACTAGTGTTGTGTAGTGTAGAGTAGGGCTGTGTAGTGGTGTAGTGTAGTGCAGTGTAGTGTATTGTAGAGTTGTGTAATGTAGTGTTGATATCCAGTGGCTGTTCCACTGGATATCATAAGGTGAATGCACCAATTTGTAAGTCGCTCTGGATAAGAGCGTCTGCTAAATGACTTAAATGTAAATGTAAATGTAGTGCAATGCAGAGTTGTGTAGTGCAGTGTAGAGTAGTGTTGTGTAGAGTAGTGCAGTGTAGAGTAGTGCAGAGTAGTGTTGTGTAGTGCAGTGCAATGCAGAGTTGTGTAGTGCAGTGTAGAGTAGTGTTGTGTAGAGTAGTGCAGTAGTGTAGAGTAGTGTTGTGTAGAGTAGTGTTGTGTAGACTAGTGCAGTGTAGACTAGTGCAGTGTAGACTAGTGCAGTGTAGACTAGTGCAGTGTAGACTAGTGCAGTGTAGACTAGTGCAGTGTAGACTAGTGCAGTGTAGACTAGTGCAGTGTAGACTAGTGCAGTGCAGTGTAGTGTAGACTAGTGCAGTGTAGACTAGTGCAGTGTAGACTAGTGCAGTGTAGACTAGTGCAGTGTAGAGTAGTGCAGAGCTGTAGACTAGTGCAGTGTAGAGTAGTGTAGAGCTGTGTAGAGTAGTGTAGAGTAGAGTAGTGCTGTGTAGAGTAGTGTAGAGTAGGTTTGTGTAGAGTAGGTTTGTGTAGAGTAGGTTTGTGTAGAGTAGGTTTGTGTAGAGTAGGTTTGTGTAGAGTAGTGTACACTCTTAGAAAAAAGGGTTCCCAAAGGGTTCTTCGGCTATCCCCATAGGAGAACACTTTTTGGTTTCACGTAAACTCTCTGTGGAAAGGGTTTTACATGAAACCCAAGGGTTCTACCTGGAACCAAAACATTTTCTTCAAAGGGTTCTCCTATGGGGACAGCCGAAGAACCGTTTAAGGTTCTGATTGTAACTTTTTTTCTAAGAGTGTAGTGTTGTGTATTGCTGTGTAGAGTAGTGTAGTGTAAAGTAGTGTAGAGTAATGTAAAGTAGTCTAGAGTAGTGTAGAGTAGTGTAGTGTAACGTAGTGTAGAGTAGTGTAAAGTAAAGTAGTGTGGTGTAGAGTAGTGTAGAGTAGAGTAATGTAAAGTAGTGTAGTGTGGTGTAGAGTAGTGTAGAGTAGTTTAATATGACTCTGTGGTGTGGCCAGTCTGTCTCTTACCCAGAAGTAGTCACAGTAGCTCCACTCATCTGGCTTCAGCAGCTGCTGCTCAGGCATACTCATAGGGAGGGGGAACGTTACACAGTTAATCTGGAAGAGAGCGCGAGAGAGAGAGAGAGACAGGAAGAGAGGGGGGGGGAGTATGGAGAAAGAGCGATAGAAGGAGCGAGGGAGAAAGAGAGAGCAAGAGAGAGGTGCTCGGTCTCCCAATTTTTCCATTGTGCATGGTATTTTATTTTAATAAATTAGACTTGGTATGCACGGGTCTGAGGAATCTAAGCCATGAAGGTCTACATTAAGATTAGCAATAGTGCAGGATGTGGAGCTGCACACACATCCACACTGCACAGACGGTAACTGTCCAACTCTGCTGATGCTACTATTCAAGGTGCTCTGCCACCGTTGCTCTGGCAACACTTCACCTCCTCAGTTCATCTTGACTTCATATCGCTCCTTGAATTTGTCAACTATTTTTTATTTCCAGACTTCATGAATAATGCTCCATGAAAACACAGAAACTGTCAACCTTGTCCTGTCACCAGCATTTATCATTGAACAGTCCTGACAGTGTGGTATAATTCTCTTTCTCCTCTAGATGTTAAATCTGTTGGTTGAGCGACTATCTCCCTGCTCGGCTCCTCTATCTGTTCTCTTGCTGCTGCACAGGGCCTGAGCGTTGTGTATTAAAGTCGCTCTCCCCACACACACACACACACACACACACACACACACACACACACACACACACACACACACACACACACACACACACACACACACACACACACACACACACACACACACACACACACACACACACACACACACACACACACACACACACACACACACACACACACACACACACAGTGAGGCAGGCAGAGTGCTAACAGCAGGTCTCCTGTGTGGTCGTCAGTTCCAACTGTTAGCACACAGAGCGGGACTGTTGTCTCCCCTCACATTAACTTTCATTACCTCCAGCAGCAAAACAACTCCACCTCGGGGTGCTGGAGGTGTGAGCGCAGGCGGATCCACCGCTGAACATGTCCAGCAGTTTACTGCTGTGAAATTGCAAGTGGAAATGGTATGATAATGAAGACGGTCCTCTTGCCACTATTCCCGTCTTCAGATGAAAGTTCACACAAAGCAGCCAAAACATCCACATCTGGCTTCCGTCACTTTCTAATGAGCCTTTAAGTGACCTTAGTTGACCTCTATCAACCACTCCCTTAACCCCTGACTTATTGGCTGAAGACTAAATCAGCACTGTCTGCCAATTCTCCCTCTCAAACATCCGCCAATCAATAGTATTGTCCTGGTTGCTGTGGGAACAGGGTGAGCAGCTTGTTTCCCTCCACTGCAACCCCCTGTGCACTCCTTCACCTCTGCTCAGGTCTCAGTGTTTCCAGAATTTCTACAACTGTTTTACAAATTCAAAATGTCAATTTTCAATTCTGTTCGACACTGGCATCTGGATTTTGCAACTTTGTATTGCTCATGCGTGTTGGGGTTAGGGTCAGTGTTAGGGTTTGTGTTAGGGTTGGGTCTGGGATTGTTTTAGTAGTGGTACTCACTGTGATGGTAGTCTCTTTGCTCTGTCTCCTGGTGGGTGATGTAGGACCTGGATTCTGTTGAACGAGACAGGATGCTCCGTCAAAACCTTCCTCTGTGTCCGACATGGTCTCTGGCTAACACACACACACTCACACACACACTGGAGCTGTTGAAGCTCTCTGGGACTGGCTGTCTGTGCGCTGCCTCCGCTCCGGCTACTGTGTGTGTGTGTGTGTGTGTGTGTTGCAGTGCTGAGTAGGGGGGCATGTCTGCAGCGCTGAGCAAATCGCACTTGGATGTATGTGTGTGTGTGTGTGTGTATGTGTGTGAACGCACTTCGGCTCAGACTATGTCATCACATGAGCAATATGAGTGTGTGTGCACATGTGAGTGTGTATGCGTGCGTGTGTGTGTGCGCGGAGCGAAAGAGAGAGAAAGAGTGGGCGTAATGAGATGGAGGGGGTAGACGTAGATTTAAAAAAAGGTAGAGACAGAAAACGAGAGGGAGAGAAAGAATGAAAGAGAGTGCACATCCCCCACCGTCCATACCATGCCCACTGAAGCAAGACACGGGGCTGGCGAGAAGGAGGGAAGGAGAGGAGGAGGAGGAAGGGAGGGGGGGGAGGGGGTTATTGATAAAGTACAGAATGCTCCACACCTCCTCTCCCAATGAGAAAAATAGAAAGGAGAAGTTAAAGGAGGAGCTAAAGGAGGAGCTAAAGGAGGAGCTAAAGGAGAAGCTAAAGGAGGAGCTAAAGGAGAAGCTAAAGGAGGAGCTAAAGGAGGAGCTAAAGGAGGAGCTAAAGGAGGAGTTAAAGGAGGAGCTAAAGGAGAAGCTAAAGGAGGAGCTAAAGGAGAAGCTAAAGGAGGAGCTAAAGGAGGAGCTAAAGGAGGAGCTAAAGGAGGAGCTAAAGGAGAAGCTAAAGGAGGAGCTAAAGGAGGAGCTAAAGGAGGAGCTAAAGGAGAAGCTAAAGGAGGAGCTAAAGGAGAAGCTAAAGGAGGAGCTAAAGGAGGAGCTAAAGGAGGAGCTAAAGGAGGAGTTAAAGGAGGAGCTAAAGGAGAAGCTAAAGGAGGAGCTAAAGGAGAAGCTAAAGGAGGAGCTAAAGGAGGAGCTAAAGGAGGAGCTAAAGGAGGAGCTAAAGGAGGAGCTAAAGGAGAAGTTAAAGGAGGAGCTAAAGGAGGAGCTAAAGGAGGAGTTAAAGGAGGAGTTAAAGGAGGAGCTAAAGGAGGAGGATGAGAAGCTGGGTAGTGGTGGGGTGTATCTGGATGGTGTGTGACTGTGTGCGTCTGAACGACGATGAGTGCTCTCCTAATTATGATCTGAGGATAAGATAATGAAAGGAATCAGGATGGAGAAACTGCTCTCCTTTCCTAGGGTAATGAGTATCATTATCTCATTTCATGATGACGGGGTTGTGTGTGTGTGTGTGTGCGTGCGTGCACGTGTCGGTCTTTGCCTCTGTGTCTTTGCGTGTGTGTCTTTGCGTGTGCGTGTGTGTAAGCAGGTTGGGTAACCATGTCACCAGTAACCATGCCATTACTGTACATAGGAGAAATCTGCTGTTTGAAGCTACTACTGTACAGTACCTCTATCAACGGGGATGCATTGGCATAGCTTCTGCTAAACGCTGCTAAATGCTTTTGTTGACTGGCTACCACTGTGGCGTGGTGGTGGCTGTTGGTGGTGTAATATGAAGAAACAGAAATGGGCTATCTTCTGTGTAAACATAATCATAGTTCATGGGGTTCATGGGGAAGCCCTTAACTGGAGTAACGAGAGAAGGAGGAGGAAGAGGAGGGAGGAGGACACCAGTTTTACCTGTAGTTCGGAACTGGGCTTTTTGACCAGACTGATGTGGGAGTGTTCACTCTGATGCAACGTACCGCCACTGGAGTGAAACCCGTTCACTGTGAAGTGAGAGAGAGGGAAAGAGATGGAGAGGGGCGGGGAAGCGAGAAAGAGAATTTAATTTGTAACACAGAGCCTGCGGAGGAGGAATAATGTGTGTTTGCCTCCTATGAGTTGTCTGTATATCTGAGCCGGGGGTAAATTAACTTATCTTTGTGACTCAAACAAAGCTATCAGAGAATCGCTTCTTCTTTGTTAAATGTCTTTATCAGGGCGGTTACTGGAAACCAGAGACCGAGCACCTCACCAAACCCAGCTCTGAGTCCAGACCGCCTGGGTTATCCTCTGGTACACAGGCAAGGAAAATGAGCTATTATTTGGGAGAGTTGCTCTGTATGTGTGTGTGCATTGTTTGCATGTGTTCATTTGAAGGTGTGTTTGAGTGATCAGGCGGCATGCGAGACTACATGTCAGTGTGTGTGTTGGAGAGAATTATTATGCCGTCTAGATGAGATACCCCACTGTGTCTAGTGATCAACCTGAGCAAACCAACGGCAGTTGAGACGACTCCAGATCAAATTAGCCACAGGAAGTGTGTGTGTGTGTGTGTGTGTGTGTGGTCAGAGGCCTCTGGAATTTTCTGTGTGCTGCCACACAGCGGTAGGCCTATGTTCAGCCCTCACGACACTGGCAAAGGAGGAAAAGTGAGAGAAAGAGAGTGAGAGGGAGTCAAGGACAGAGTGAGCAAGAGGGGGGATAAAGAGAGAAAGAGCCAGAGAATGAGAGAGAGAGCGTCAGTACCTGTAGGTAGTGAGTTCTTGTGTTTCAAAGGGGTTTTGGGAGTCCCAGGTACACTGGAAGGTCTCTCCCACGTTGTCTCTGGAACCAGACAGGAACATGAAAGTCAATTTAACTTGTGTGGTCAGAAGTACATGAAAACTTGTTCATATTAAGGTTCTTGATGATTATGTTGATGGGTCGTTCTTGAATTGCAGTGGCAACTTCATTTATCTAGATGTGTTTTTATGTAAATGTATTGGGTACATCTTCCCATTCTAAATCAATGAATATAGCAGCTTAACGACTTTAAATCATGTTTACCATTACCATAACACTGTGCCACCAGTAGGAGTAGTGACACCAATGACACACTTTCGGTCCATTAGGATTTTCTGAAAAGTAGGCCACAGATGCTCAAATCTAAGGTCATTAATGCTGGAAAAATGATTTACTAAAGTCAAATGATTAATCATTTTGCTCACTATGTAATTCCCCTTAATGTAAATTGAGCAACACTTTGGATTTGGACACCAAATTATCAAAAGAATCCTCAAATTTTGTACATAATAAAAGGGTGTGATTACCTAATATCTATATTTCATATAGAAGCCTCCCCCAATAACAGTTTGCCACTGGAGGGAATGTTCAAGGTCTTTGCATATCTTTGTAATAAGTGATTTTCAGGCAGTAACACCGACGACAAAACTTAAGGACACTTTTTTTGGGGGGGGAGGGGGGTACGATATTTTAACAGCCTTCTTTTGTTTTATTGATCTATAGAATATATCAAATACTTTTGATTACTTTCTAGCATTCATGATAATAGACACAGTTGAAGTCGGAAGTTTACAGACACTTAAGTTGGAGTCGTTAAAACTCGTTTTTCAACCGCTCCACAAGTTTCTTGTTAACAAACTATAGTTGTGGCAAAATCTACTTTGTGCATGACACAAGTAACTTTTCCAACAATTGTTTACAGACAGATTATTTCACTTATAGTTCACTGTATAACAATTCCAGTGGGTCAGAAGTTTACATACACTAAGTTGACTGTGCCTTTAAACAGCTTGTAAAATTCCAGAAAATTATGTCATGGCTTTAGAAGCTTCTGATAGGCTAATTGACATCATTTGAGTCAATTGGAGCTGTACCTGTGGATGTATTTCAAGGCCTACCTTCAAACCCAGTGCCTCTTTGCTTGACATCATTGGAACATCTAAAGAAATTAGCCAAGACCTCAGAAAATAAATTGTAGACCTCCACAAGTCTGGTTCATCCTTGGGAGCAATTTCCAAATGCATGAAGGTATCACGTTCATCTGTACAAACAATAGTACGCAAGTATAAACATCATGGGACCAAGCAGCTGTCATACCGCTCAGGAAGGAGATGCGTTCTGTCTCCTAGAGATGAACGTACTTTGGTGCGAATAGAACAAATCAATCCCAGAACAGCAGCAAAGGCCCTTGTGAAGATGCTGGAGGAAACAGATACAAAAGTATCTATATCCACAGTAAAATGAGTCCTGTATCGACATAACCTGAAAGGCCACTCAGCAAGGAAGAAGCCACTGCTCCAAAACAACTATAAAAAAGCCAGACTATAGTTTGCAACTGCACATGGGGACAAAGATCGTACTTTTTGGAGGAATGTCCTCTGGTCTGATAAAACAAAAATAGAACTGTTTGGCCATAATGGCCATCATTACGTTTGGAGGAAAAAGGGGGATGTTTGCAAGCCGAAGAACACCATCCCAACCTTGAAGCACGGGGGTGGCAGCATCATGTTGTGCCGGTTCTTTGCTGCAGGAGGGACAGACATCTATTCACAAAATAGATGGCATCATGAGGACGAACAATTATGTGGATATATTGAAGCAATATCTCAAGACATCAGTCAGGAAGTTAAAGCTTGGTCGCAAATGGGTCTTCCAAATGGACAATGACACCAAGCATACTTCCAAAGTTGTGGTAAAATGGCTTAAGGACAACAAAGTCAAGGTATTGGAGTGGCCATCACAAAGCCTTGACCTCAACCCCATAGAAAAGTTGTGGGCAGAACTGAAAAAGCGTGTGCGAGCAAGGAGGCCTACAAACCTGACTCAGTTACACAATCTCTGTCAGGAGGAATGGGCCAAAATTCACCCAACCTATTGTGGGAAGCTTGTGGAAGGCTTCCCGAAACGTTTGACCTAGGTTAAACAATTTTAAAAGGCAATGCTACCAAATACTAATTGAGTGTATGTAAACTTCTGACCCACTGGGAATGTGATGAAAGAAATAAAAGCTGAAATAAATAATTCTCCCTACTATTATTCTGACATTTCACATTCTTAAAATAAAAGTGGTGTTCCTAACTGACCTAAGACAGGGAATTTTTACTAGGATTAAATGTCAGGAATTGTGAAAAACTGAGTTTAAATGTATTTGGCTAAGGTGTATGTAAACTTCCGACTTCAACTGTAGTTCTCTAAATCCCCAAAACATGTCACTACAACTCTACTGGGTCACTGCTGGGACAAGACAATTTGCTTACCCTAAGTAAGTTAAACAACGCATAAAACAAAGTTGTGCAGTATAAATCACTTGCATTCTTTTTTATCATTGAGAAACTATTCAATATAAACAAAAACATGTATGACATGTAGCTAGCTGTCATTTGAAAGTGTTTTTCATGGTTGCGAAGGTGAGGGACGCACAGTTTCTGTCCAATCCAACTAAACAGTTGTCAGACTGACTTTGACAACTTCCCAGAGCGATATAAGAATATGAGCCAGATTCACTAAGTGTTTGCACCTGTGAGCAGAGCACTGCACCTGCTATTTTCATAAGGATAATAAAAGACAAGACAACAAAGGAATCATTATTTCATCTTTCGTTCTACCGCTTTATCTTCAACTCCCTGTTAAAAATAACAGGTGCAAACTTTCAGTAAATCCAATATGGCTGTTTAACTTCACCAAGACTCTCTGCCTCACTCTTTCAATTCACGTGTCCCCATTTGACTCTTGCCGGAGGAAGCAAGAACAAGAGAAGGAGAGAGCGAATGAAAAGAGGATAAGAAGCATGACTGACACAGAACCTGACAGAGAGAAAATCTGTCATTCACTTGACTCCAATATCCAAATTCACAATACACAGTTGATCTCAATTACCCCTTAGTGTCACCAGGGAGAGAATAGTCGTTGAGACTAACAAGCTTTTATTTCATTTGTGGCTTTGGCTAGCACTCAGCCTGTACTAAGCAGAGACTGAGCCAAAACCATCAGTTCTGATGACACACGTGGATAGATAGATAGATAGATAGATAGAGAGAGGGAGAGAGAGGGAGAGAGCGCAAGACGGAGACAGAAACAGACAAAAGGTGAGAGAGATTTGGCACAGACTCAAAGGAGGAGAGTCTTTCCCTTCCGATACGATGTATAACACTGTCAAAACACAGTCACAACGGTTCATTAAAAGGTGCTTTCTGCCTCTATTTCTCTCCGTTAGCTTGACAAAGGAAATCGATCTGATGGGAGGATTCAGATATTAATGGAGAGACATACAGTATAATTAGGTTAGCTCTGGGGAATTGTATGTCACTGTATCCTTCTCTCAGGAGCTACAGCAGTAGCAATAAAATCCTGAGAAGGGTCAAGTCTCTCTAAGTGTCATTACGCTATACTAATGATACATCAAGATAGGATTCAATCAAATCTCGACTACACTCTCTATAATTGTCATTGTGCTATAAAATACATCAACAGAATAATTCAATCAAATCTCTACTGCAATCTGGGAACAGGTATCATCATTAAAGATGGAATCTGCAGTAGGGGAAACAGCGCCACTAAGCCCCACGGCCGAGATTATTCTTTTTGTTTTGTTGATGAAACGAAGTTGAGGAGCGTCACGCAACGTGGTAACATACATTTGCTGTATATATTCTGCTGTTCTATAGCACGTGTAATGATGTCCGAGGGGGAAAAAAACAACAGTGTTCGTTGTTTGCAGTAACTTCTTTGTTGTTGTAATATCACAAACAGATGCAGCTACTTCAAGAGTCACTGACATGTCAAATTAGCATGAGTAAAGTGTGTCAATGAGCGAAGTTAAATACGGGTTTACGTTATATTTACAGTACCAGTCAAAAGTTTGGACACCTACTCATTCAAGGGTTTTTCTTTATTTTTACTATTTTCTACATTGTAGAATAATAGTGAAGGCATCAAAACTATGAAATAACACATGGAATCATGTAGTAACCAAAAAAGTGTTATTTTATTATTATTCTTCAAAGTAGCCACCCTTTGCCTTGATGACAGCTTTGCACACTCTTGGCATTCTCTCAACCAGCTTAATGTGGAATGCTTTTCCAACATTCTTCTGTGGTCCAACTCATCCCAAACCATCTCAATTGGTTTGCGGTTGGGTGATTGTGGACAACAGGTCATCTGACGCATCACTCCACTCTCCTTGGTCAAATAGCCCTTACAACTGGGTGTGTGTGTTGGGTCATTGTCCTGTTGAAAAACAAATGATAGTCCCACTAAGCACAGACCCAGATGGGATGGTGTGTCGCTGCAGAATGCTGTGGTAGCCATGCTGGTTAAGTGTGCCTTGAATTCTAAATAAATCACTGACAGCGTCACCAGCAAAGCACCCCCACACTATCACACCTCCATGCTTCAGGACAGATTTCCACCGGTCTAATGTCCATTGCTAGTGTTTCTTGGCCCAAGCAATCTCTTCTTCTTATTGGTGTCCTCTAGTAGTGGTTTCTTTGCAGCAATTTGACCATGAAGGCCTGATTCACGCAGTCTCCTCTGAACAGTTGATGTTGAGATGTCTCTGTTACTTGAAATATGTGAAGCATTTATTTGGGCTGCAATCTGAGGTGCAGTTAACTCTAATGAACGTATCCTCTGCAGCAGAGGTAACTCTGGGTCTTCCTTTCCTGTGGCGGTCCTCGTGAGAGTCAGTTTTATTATAGTGCTTGATGTTTTTTGCGAGTGCACATGAAGACATTTTCAAAGTTCTTGAAATTTTCCACATTCACTGACCTTCCTGTCTTAAAGTAATGACGGACTGTCTTTTCTCTTTGCTTATTTGAGCTGTTCTTGCCATAATATGTGACCCGATTCAGGAAACTAGGTGTATGTCGCAAGTCACAACTTCACAGGAGAGCAGTTTGAACGTAAAAAACATATTTATCAAAATGTGTTTGTTAGAAATGCCTTCTCGAACATGTGAACTTTCATGTGCCTTGGCAAACAAGTTTGTTATCTGTAAATATGAATACAATTGTTCAATTCCGAGCCTTATTGGTTAAGCCACAAAAAAAGCTAGCAACCTTCCCACTAGCCATGACTGGCTGAGATAATGAGTGGGCTGGCCATGCCGAGAGAGGAGAGAGGATTGGTCTGCCATATAGAAGGCTGCTGTCTATTTGAGCTCGTCAGTCTGTGTTGGTAATCCTGTTGAACGCAGCTATTTTTTAAATGCATTGTGTAGTGGAGCTGCATAAGTGTTGCTCTCCACTTTCTGGAGGATCAAGTTTTGAAATCAGTGGAATTAGAGTATGATAGCTAAAGAGATGGAGAAAACACCTCCGGATTACATCTTCAAACTAAGGGAAAAGGTGGTATGGCATTCCTGACAGGGAGACACATCATCATGCATGATGGACACATACAGGTAAGATAGCTAGCTACATTTTCAGATATTACACGTTTCTAATTTTGACAGAAAGTGGTTTCATTTCAAGCTAAAGTGTACTGTTAGCTAGCTAGCTAACGTTACCTGGGTGGCTCCCTAGCTGACGCTATTATTCATTTCCCAGAGCCGTCTGCTTTTCTAGTTAAAGCCTAATGTTAGCTAGCTAACATTGAACCTGGTTGGTTAGCTCCCAGCACTGTGACATTCTTGGCACTTTTTTGGCTCATTAGCTAACGTTACGTGACGTGTGTGCTCTTAAACGTTGTTTACCTAGCTAGGTTCATTGTTTACCTAGTTAGCTAGCTATTTGTCTTAAGCTAGAGTGTACTGTTAACTAGCTAGCTAATGTTAGCTGGCCGGCTCCCTAGCTGACATTATTCGTTTCCCAGAGCGGTTTCCTTTTCTAGTTAGAGCCTAATGTTAGCTAGCTAACATTGAACCTGGTCGGTTAGCTCGCAGGACTGTGGCATTGTTGCACTGTTCATTGTTGTTTAACTTCTTCTGGCTGCTTCAAACGGCCTCGTACTCAATTCTTGCTCGTACAATATGCATATTATTATTACTATTGGATAGAAAACACTCTCTAGTTTCTAAAACCGTTTGAATTATTTCTCTGAGTGAAACAGAACTCCTTCAGCAGCCCACTTCCTGACAGGAAGTGAGTTTCTGAAATCGGAGGTCTCTGTTCAAGAGCTTGCCTATAAATGGGCATGACACGTATTGATATACATACACGTCATACACCTTCCCCTGGATGTCAAGCGGAAGTGAGAAGAAATGAGTGGATTATCTTGCTCTGAAGTGGAATAAATCCTCTTGGAATGACTGGTCCGCCGTTTCCTGTATTTTCGAAAGCGCAAAGTTGAACCTGGAATCGCCTTCTGGAAAACCGTCGTTATAGGCGAATACTATCTCCGGCTTTGATTTTATTTGATACATGTCACAATATCATCGTAAAGTATGTTTTTTCAATATAGTTTTATTAGAATATTGAATTTTTTTCGGGACGTTAGGCGTGTTGCGTTAGGTCCCTTTGTTCAGGATGGAGAGCTTCACGCTACTTGGCCAGTGCGCTTGCTAATTCAAGAGGGAAAGAAGTCGTTCTAAACCCAAACAAAGACTGTTCTGGACAACGGACCCCTTGTACAACATTCTGATGGAAGACCACCAAAAGTAGGACCCGTTTTGGGATGCTATTTCATATATCTGTCGAACTGTGCTATCAGTACCGTTTGCCTTGAATCAATGCTGTTGTGTTTTAGCTATTGTGGTAAGCTAATATAACGCTATATTGTGTTTTCGCTGTAAAACACTTAAAAAAATCGGAAATATTGGCTGTATTCACAAGATCTTCGTCTTTCATTTGCTATACACCATATATTTTTCAGAAAAGTTTTATGATGAGTATTTAGATATTTGACGTTGGTGTCTGTAATTACTCTGGTTGCTTCGGTGCTATTTTTGACGGTAGCTGTGATGGTAGCATCAATGTAAAACTGATTTATACCTCAAATATGCAAATTCTTCGAACAAAACATAGATTTATTGTGTAACATGTTATAGGACTGTCATCTGATGAAGTTGTTTCTTGGTTAGTTTGGTTGGATCTTGGTTAGTTAGGTTGGCTTTGTGCATGCTACCTGTGCTGTGAAAAATGTCTGTCCTTTTTTCTATTTGGTGGTGAGCTAACATAAATATACGTGGTGTTTTCGCTGTAAAACATTTTAAAAATCGGACATGTTGGCTGGATTCACAAGATGTTTATCTTTCAAATGCTGTATTGGACTTGTTAATGTGTGAAATTGTTAAAAACATCATAATGTAGTTAATTTGAACCGTTTTATAGCAATTTATATCCGTTTAGTGCGATTTTGAGGAATTTCTTTGTCGTGCCCTTTTTAGCTTTGGAAACGTTTCGGGGTGTCGGTCGTTGGTGGTGGACATTTCGAAGGACAGAGGACATCTATCGACCAAAAGACGTTTATAACATAGAAAGGATACATTGCCCAAGAATCTGATGGAAGAACAGCTCAAAGTAACCAATATTTAATATGATAAATCGTTTTTCTGTCGAAATATTTTAAACGCATATTTCGCCATTTTGTTTGTTATCGCGTCACTTGGCGAACCCTGTATTGAAAAGTAAGGATAATTTTAAAAATGTAAGTCAGCGGTTGCATTAAGAACTAATTTGTCTTTCGATTCCTGTCAACCCTGTATTTTTTAGTCAAGTATATGATTAGCTTTCAATTAAACTAGATCACTCTGATAGATGACGTCAGACATATTGAGGCTTGATTTCCTAGTATTTTTATTGTGTAACCACGGTTTTGTATGGCTAAATATGCACCTTTTCGAACAAACTGTATATGTATGTTGTAAAATGATGTTACAGGAGTGTCATCGGAAGAATTCTGAGAAGGTTAGTGAAAAAATTAATATATTTTGGCGGTGATTACGTTATAGCGCTCTTTGGCTGGAATCGATGCTCTGGTAACGTTTGCACATGTGGTATGCTAACTTATCGATTTATTGTGTTTTCGCTGAAAAACGCTTAGAAAATCTGAAATATGGTCTGAAATCACAAGAACTGGGTCTTTCCATTGCTATGCTTTGTCTATTTTTATGAAATGTTTTATGATGAGTAAATTGGTCATACACGTTGCTCTATCTAGTAATTCTAGTCGATTTGTGATGGTCGGTGCAATTGTAAACTGTGATTTCTACCTGAAATATGCACTTTTTTCTAACAACACCTATCCTATACCATAAATATGTTATCAGACTGTCATCTGAAGAGGTTTTTTATAGGTTATTGGCTATCAATATCTTAGTTTAGCCGAATTGGTGATAGCACCTGAAGGAGTAAGAAACTGATGGAGTTAGAAAAGTGGTGTATTTTGCTAACGTGTTTAGCTAATAGATTTACATATTGTGTCTTCCCTGTAAAACATTTTAAAAATCTGAAATGGTGGCTTTATTCACAAGATCTGTATCTTTCATCTGGTGTCTTGGACTTGTGATTTAATGATATTTAGATGCTACTATCTACTTGTGAAGCTATGCTAGCTATGCTAATCAGTGTGTGGGGGGGTGGGGGGTGATCCCGGACCCGGGGTAGAGGCTCGTGAAAGGTTAAATATTTCTAAAAAATATATTTTGAATTTCGTGCCCTGCACTTGAGCTGGATGTTGTCATAAGTGTACCGACCTCGGGCTTGCAGCCTGAAGAAGTTAACTAGCTAATGTTAGCTGGCTGGCTCGTTTGCTAACATTACATTACGTGTGTACAACACCCGTTGAACATGGCCGGTGTCTGCACACCTGTTAATTGAAATGCATTCCAGGTGATTACCTCATGAAGCTGGTTGAGAGAATACCAAGAGTGTGCAAAGCTGTCATCAAGGCAAAGGGTGACTACTTTGAAGTATCTCAAACAAAATAGATTTTGATTCGTTTAACACTTTTTTGGTTACTACATGATTCCATAGTTTTCATGTCTTCACATTATTCTACCATGTAGAAAATAGTAAAAACAAAGAAAAACCCTTGAATAAAAGCAGGTGTTTCAAAACTTTTGACTGGTACTGTAGATAGCAAGTCTCTGTGACAAGTGATCTTATAGTTTCAATTACATTGGCAATGTGTTAATTTCATGTGCAGGCCTAGTTGCATGACAACTTTACTAAGAAAATGAACAGGAAATGAATGTTTCAATGTTTAAATTACATTGAAAAAAATTACTTAATTTTATAGGCCTAGATGCATGACATGTTTAATCAGAAAATGAACAGGAAATTAATGTAATATCAGTGGATAATGGACTGAAAGGTGAAAGAAACATCTCTATTTACTATCAGGATTACAACAGAACTGTAACACTGTTGACATCAAAAGGGTCTGTTACTTAGCAACTGGCACCTGGAAATGCAGATTGGAGTGATTATCTACTTCACATCAGTGTGCTCAGATGAGAGGTAGGCTGCAGCTCTACACACATCCTCCAACATATTTACTCTGTAACAAGCTCATTACAAAGCTGTAATTCCAGGATAGCTGAGACAAGATTTCAATACACTTACACAGGTGTGTCAAACTCATTTTGATCCCGGGGGACCGCACAGAAAATTGGTTATATTTCCTCGCCATCAAAATTTGTAAAAAATAAATAAAAAATAGCCATCTATCCATTGTTTTTGGAATGTTCGATGATCCCGGACTGTCTAGCTTTCATTTCGGTGATTATTAGCGAGCTGGATACAGTAAAAAAAAAAAAAATGTATGAATGTAGGTCCATTATAATTTCTCCACAGTTTTGATTTGATTTTAGTCATTTTAAAAGTATATTAAAGTTCATCCCCCCGCCACACACACATTTTGCCATGGGGGCATTACAACACTATTACAGCTAGAAATACAATAATTTCGCTGCACCTGTGATAACATCTGCAAATCAGTTTATGCGACTGACAAACTTTGATAATGTTGCAAATTTTATACATTTCATGCAATTCTACACAATTTGACATGCGGCAGAGATATTTTTTGCAGTTTTACAGGTAATTTCCTGCAATTCTGCACATTTTGTAATGACTTATGCATGTTAATATGATATCTGAGTGAGAATGACTAACAAAATCAATTGGGGGCCCCCTAGAGGTCAGGGCCCCTAGGCACGTGCCCTGCATGAATTACTACAAGTTTAGAGAGCTGGCTAGACTAACTACCAATCTAAAAATTGTTAGTTTACATGGCTAAATTGACTAACTGTCCATGATTGACATAACAGAAAAACTGCTGATTCACCTGGTGTATTCTACTATTCTTATTTTCAATAGTAAGTTGAGACCCCGACTGAGTTCTTAAAAAAATTATTATAATTGTCACGCCCTGATCTGTTTCACCTGTCTCGTTATTGACTCCACCCCCTCCAGGTGTCACTTGTTTTCCCCAGTGTATTTATCCCTGTGTTTCCTGTCGCTCTGTACCAGTGTATTTATCCCTGTGTTTCCTGTCTCTCTGTACCAGTGTATTTATCCCTGTGTTTCCTGTCTCTCTGTACCAGTGTATTTATCCCTGTGTTTCCTGTCTCCCTGTACCAGTGTATTTATCCCTGTGTTTCCTGTCTCTCTGGGCCAGTTCATCTTGTATGTTTTCAAGTCTACCAGCATTTTCCCTTGCTCCTGCTTTCTATTTTTCTTTGCTAGTCCTCCCGGTTTTGACCCTTGCCTGTTTTCTGGACTCTGTGCCCACCTGCCTGACCACTCTGCCTGCCCCTGAGCCTGCCCGCCGACCTGTACCTCTGCATGCCCGCCGACCTGTACCTCTGCATGCCCGCCGACCTGTACCTCTGCATGCCCGCCGACCTGTACCTCTGCATGCCCGCCGACCTGTACCTCTGCATGCCCGCCGACCTGTACCTCTGCATGCCCCTGAGCCTGCCCACTGACCTGTACCTCTGCATGCCCCTGAGCCTGCCCACTGACCTGTACCTCTGCCCACCCCTGAGCCTGCCCACTGACCTGTACCTCTGCCCACCCCTGAGCCTGCCCACTGACCTGTACCTCTGCATGCCCCTGAGCCTGCCCGCCGACCTGTACCTCTGCATGACCCTGAGCCTGCCCGCCGACCTGTACCTCTGCATGCCCCTGAGCCTGCCCACTGACCTGTACCTCTGCCTGCCCCTGAGCCTGCCCACTGACCTGTACCTCTGCATGCCCCTGAGCCTGCCCACTGACCTGTACCTCTGCATGCCCCTGAGCCTGCCCACTGACCTGTACCTCTGCCTGCCTTGACCCGTCTTCTGCTTGTCCCTGTTGCAACATTAAATATTGTTACTTTGACAGTCTGCATCTGAGTCTTACTTTGATATCTGATAATAATTGTGTTTGGGGCTCCTAGCAGCCAAGGGCCCTAAGCAACCCCTTATGTTGCTTATGCCTGGAACCAGCGCTGGTTGTGTGGGATATCAAAGTGAGTGAACAGAATCAGTAGTAATATGGCCTAGTTAGGTCTAGCAATCCCCATCTTTAATTCATAACCAGCTGACGCTCTGACACTCTCCTCGCATGCACACACTACGGCCCATTCACACTGACTACATTTATCTGGTTATAGCATGGAGGGTAACTCACAAATGCCCAACACAGCTCACAACCAATGATGAATTGAAAAAAGGACAAATGATGGTATCTGTCAAAGTCAGATTGAGAGAACTAAGCATAAAACATTGTGTCACTGTAGCCTTTACAGAGTCTACTGAACATTTTATAGACAATAAACAGTCTAGGCATTTATAAAATGTCTAATAGTGTCTGTTGGGAGACAGCAGGCTGTGGGTCTATGGAGGATTTTTTTACAAAGCTACGCTCTGGACAGAGAAGAGGATGCCCAGGGAGAATGTGAGGAAACCACAGTACAGAAACACACTGAACCACAACATAGTAGCCAAACTGTAATGCACAGAAATACAGGAAGGAAACCTCCAAGATACAAGCTGTAACTCAGGAACCTTTACAGCACTAGCTCACCCACGCATGACGGTCCTCTGGTTACTATAGCAACGCAGAAACATAATACACACGGACGCACATGCATGTACGTGTCGTGCGCGCATACATATGTGCACGCACGCACACACACACACAACATTATCTAATCTATCTGAACTTTAACATAAGAGGGATGGAGGCCCGTTTGAAATAGCGGATATCCTATAAATAGCAGATTGCTTCAGTTAAATGTTATTAGATAGTTGGAGACAGTTTGGAAAAGTCCTAGTTACAGTGGCTCTGCTGGGTGTGTGTGTGTGTGTGTGTGTGTGTGTGTGTGTGTGTGTGTGTGTGTGTGTGTGTGTGTACACTGTGCATTTATTGTGCTTACATTTCCAATTACTTGAGGAAAGCACATCAAAGAAGTACTGGTGATTGTCTATGCCCCTCAGAGGCCGATTTTGCAATACCACAAGTACAATAATCATTTGAATTTTTCAGCTGGGATGACCGTTACAGCTGTGTGTATTTCTGTGCAAAGTTATGAAAGATGAAGCATTTCCCTCCAAGGACATCTGACAGCAAGTAAAACTAATCCAACATCAAGAACAAAAGAGTGTCATGGGATCATATCCCCCTCGTCTCTCTGCAACCCTGGAGTCAGAGAGATGGTGAGCTACTGAAGAGATGCTTATTCTCCACAGAGATAGATATGAAATTATAGATAGATAGAGATAGATATGATAGATACTCATATGAAATGAGTATGTAAGGGAAATAACAACAATGTGAAGGGGTTTTGCCATGCTTTTGGCTGTGTGGTAGACACTCCTTCAGAAGAGGGTGACATGACTGCCCTCTAGTTTGGTTTGTCTTTTCTCTTTCCCATTAACACATTAACCAAAGAGACCTTCATCTAAAAAGGAGAGGGAGGAAGGAGCAACTTGTTATTCTGGTCGTGTTTCTGGGTGGAGTTTTGGTTTGCCAAATTGTAGATGTTTTCTCATGGCCAAGTGTAGACCATGTGCCCAACTCTACACACACACACACACACACAATCTTCCCGCTCCACACAGTAAAACCATGATCCCAGACAGGCACACTGGGAATGCCTTTGGTCTTAATTACAGCTACTATCATTCACAACACAACTTGTTACGGCACTGAATCGCTTTACTCATAAGTGAGTGGTTTCATGACAAAAATACAGTAGATCTACATCTTCTAGCGTCTACAACCTTCCAGTGCTGCGCTGACAATCTTACTTCTCTCAAAAATAAACTCAGAACCTGAACTTCATTCACCCACCCCCCCCCCTCCTCTCTGTAGTTGCCATGACACCCACAGCAGGCATAATAACATCCCCCAGCAGGTCTTCCATTCCATTTCACACCATCATGTCAACACTTCACGTTTCCTCCCGAGTTCATTTAAGGTCAGTAAATCAATACGGTGCCAGTGCCTGTCCTATTCTAGACAGAGGAAAGCTCACCGTGTTGCTTTCTCTGTCTCTGTGTGTCTCTGTCCCTGTCTGTGTGTTTGAGTGGTGGTGCTGGGGATAGAGACAGACAGCTAATTGTGTGGACAGAAACAATGGTGTGAAGAGGAGAGAGAAGAGGAGATATCTTCCCCAAGTCTTTAATGTGCCTCGAACACCCAGCAGTACCAGTCAGACACCTCAGCAGTCAACTAGTGCTCTGTGGACATTGTTATGTAGCAGTGACCTTCAACATCTCTAGATTCATATGAATCAACTTATCTTAGGCAATACATGTATATCAGTCTCCATGTGTGTCCTTACCGTTGCTGGCTGTGTTGACATAGTAGTGCCGCCCTTGTGGTGACATGTAGCACTTCCAGTGTTGAGGGAGAGGCTCTCCGAGGTCCTCAACAGGCAGTGAGGTCATAGACGCAGTTTTCTGTCAAAACAGATACATAAAAGACGTATAAGATGAATAAAATGAACATAAGGGCTTTCAGCATTCACATGAGAGTGCTTACCGTGTCTTTTGTTTCTAGCTCATTTCACAATTAGCAACCATTGGTGGATAGACTGCGGTATATTGCAATACAAAAAACAACAAAACAACTAGAGCCAGTCTGCTATTGGCCAGGCATGATAGAACTAATTGAACGTGTCTGCACACACATACGCACACAAACACAGGTGAGTGTGTAGCCAACTCTGGCCAGCTGCTATTGATTAACAACATGAAAACAACGTAGTTAAGTACAAGGCCAAGGCCATTGTAACACATGATTGGATGTTATTGGTGGTGGTTGGGAAAACCGGATGAAATTCCATAACAATTACTCTCTGTTATTGGAGCGGGTGCCAACTCGTCAAGCGTCTATAAGAGATTAGTTTTAGTGGGTGTAAGTAATAGTAATCCACAGACTGGAGTGATTCAGGAGAGTTCTAAGTGCAGGTTAAGGTCTTATAACTATTACATGACTGCATGTCTACAGCGGGACAAAGGGAGAGCTAGGCTTAAGATATCTTATTAGTTAATGAGAACCTTTGATTACTTTTAGGTGAGGGGCATTTTCACAGTACACCCAAAAAGATGCTGGGTTAAAAACTACCCAATTTGGGTTATTTGGTAAATATTTGAAAAGAACACATGCTGGGTTATTTTGATTAACATGGGTTAATTTAACCATCAGTTGGGTTTTTAATTCCCTTTCATTCTGGGTAGACCCAGCAGCTGGGTCTCTTAATGTAATCCACAGGTTATTTTCAGGAGGCGTGGTCTATTAGGGGGCTTGGCTTTCATAGTTATATAATTAGGCCACCCGTGAGAGTAAATGTCATTCCTGTTCATTATGTTAAGTTTGTACACTGCACATTTCAATTTCCTTGAATATTTTTGCACATTATGTATTTTAGTATAACATTAATATTTATGGTATTTCATTTGGAGGAGCAGGCGAGTTTGATAAGGACTCACCCCGTTCCTGTACAAAGGACCAAAGACAGACTTTTAGCAAAGTGACTTAACATGGTTTTCATGTCTTAAAATTGTTTTACCTTGTTAAATCATTTGTACACATTTTAAATGGCATTTACAGAATTTGATGTTTCTTTACAAGGACAAAGTACTTTTATTTATGGTTGTTTCTATTGTTTTTAACAACATGTACTTTTTAACAAATTTAAAATGTAATAACACTGTTATGTTTTATGCGTGTATAAAATGATGAGCAAAAATATATAAGCTGTTTTAAAGGAAATCCAACAATAAAACTTTTCCAAAATAAAAAAACATTAATATTTACATATTGTAACAAAGTGGTAACTATCCAGAGAGTAGGATATGCATGAGGAACTCACACAGTTGTATAAGCCTCATTAAAGCCACAAACATGTCAGTGTTGAACCATAACATGTGATAACAGAACAGATTAACTGGAATGACATTTACTCTCACAGGCTGCTCTGGATCATTACACTGGATCATTACTCCTAGCTAGCTGCTAGCTAACTAGCTGCAAACGAGTGGCTACTGTTAGCTAACGCCTCTCTCCCGAAGCAAGCGGGAGAGTTGAATTCACTGCTTTTGCACACTCCGCCAACCCTGATGGCCTAGCCGTGTCTGACTCCTGGCTCAGGAAGGCCACCAAGAATTCTGACATTTAAAAAATAATTCTGCCAAGATAGTACTGCCAAAGGGGGTGAAGAGGTAATCTACTGCAGCGATAGCCTGCAGAGTTCTGTCATGCTATCCAGGTCTGTACCCAAACAGTTTGAGCTTCTACTTTTAAAAATCGACCTTTCCAGAAATAAGTCTCTCACTGTTGCCGCTTGTTACAGACCCCCCTCAGCCCCCAGCTGCGCCCTGGACACCATATGTGAATTAATTGCCCCCATTTATCTTCAGAGTTTGTACTGTTAGGTGACCTAAACTGGGATATGCTTAACACCCCGTCCTACAATCTAAGCGAGATGCCCTCAATCTCACCCAAATTATTATGCAACCTACCAGATACAACCCCAAATCCGTAAACTCGGGCACCCTCATAGATATCGTCCTGACCAACCTGCCCTCTAAATACACCTCTGCTGTCTTCAACCAGGATTTCAGTGATCACTGCCTCATTGCCTGCATCCGTAATGGGTCCGCGGTCAAACCACCACCCCTCATCACAGTCAAACGCTCCCTAAAACACTTCAGTGAGCAGGCCTTTCTAATCAACCTGGCCCGGGTATCCTGGAAAGATATTGACCTCATTCCGTCAGTAGAGGATGCCTGGTTATTCTTTAAAAGTGCTTTCCTCACCATCTTAAATAAGCATGCCCCATTCAAAATATTTAGAACCAAGAACAGATATACAGTTGAAGTCGAAAGTTTACATACACCTTAGCCAGTTTTTCACAATTTCTGACATTTAATCCAAGTAAAAATCCACTGTCTTAGGTCAGTTAGGCTCACCACTTTATTTTAAGAATGTGAAATGTCAGACTAATAGTAGAAAGAAAGATTTTTTCAGCTTTTATTTCTTTCATCACATTCCCAGTTGGTCAGAAGTTTACATACACTCAATTAGTATTTGGTAGCATTGCCTTTTAAAATTGTTTAACCTAGGTCAAACGTTTCGGGAAGCCTTCCATAAGCTTCCCACAATAGGTTGGGTGAATTTTGGCCCATTCCTCCTGACAGAGCTGGTGTAACTGAGTCAAGTTTGCAGGCCTCCTTGCTCGCACACGCTTTTTCAGTTCTGCCCACAAATTTTCTATAGGATTGAGGTCAGGGCTTTGTGATGGCCACTCCAATACCTTGACTTTGTTGTCCTTAAGCCATTTTGACACAACTTTGGAAGTATGCTTGGGGTCATTGTCCATTTGGATGACTCATGTGTGACCAAGCTTTAACTTCCTGACTGAGGTCTTGAGATGTTGCTTCAATATATCCACCTAAATTTCCCTGCCTCATGATGCCATCTAATTTGTGAAGTGCACCAGTCCTTCCTGCAGCAAAGCACCCCCACAACATGATGCTGCCACCCCCGTGCTTCACGATTGGGATGTTGTTCTTCGGCTTGCAAGACTCCCCCTTTTTCCTCCAAACACAATGATGGTCATTATGGCCAAACAGTTCTATTTTTGTTTCATCAGACCAGAGGACATTTCTCCAAAAAGTAAGATCTTTGTCCCCATGTGCAGTTGCAAACCGTAGTCTGGTTTTATGGCGGTTTTGGGTCAGTGGCTTCTTCCTTGCTGAGCGGACTTTCAGGTTATGTCGATATAAGACTCATTTTACTGTGGATATAGATACTTTTGTACCCGTTTCCTCCAGCATCTTCACAAGGTCCTTTGCTGTTGTTCTGGGATTCATTTGCACTTTTCGCACCAAAGTACATACATCTCTAGGAGACAGAACGCGTCTCCTTCCTGAGCTGTATGACAGCTGTGTGGTTCCATGGTGTTTGTACAGATGAACGTGGTACCTTCAGGCGTTTGGAAATTGCTCCCAAGGATGAACCAGACTTGTGGAGGTCTACAGTTTGTTTTGTTTTTTTCTGAGGACTTGGCTGATTTCTTTTGATTTTCCCATGATGTCAAGCAAAGAGGCACTAAGTTTGAAGGTAGGCCTTGAAATACATCCAATTTCCCAAGCTGTTTAAAGGCACAGTCAACTTAGTGTATGTAAACTTCTGAACCACTGGAATTGTGAGACAGTGAATTATAAGTGAAATAATCTGTCTGTAAACAATTGTTGGAAAAATGACTTAGGACATCTACTTTGTGCATGACACAACAGACTTGCCAAAACTATAGTATATAGCATCTCAGCACGCTCAATGTCCCAAACGATATCAAAATCGCCAAAAGACAATACTGTGCAGCCGTATTCATCGACCTGGCCAAGGCTTTTGACTCTGTCAATCACCGCATTCTTATCGGCAGACTCAACAGCCTTAATTTCTCAAATGACTGCCTCGCCTGGTTCACAAACTACTTCTCAGCCAGAGTTCAGTGTGTCAAATCGGAGGGCCTGTTGTCCGGACCTCTGGCAGTCTCTATGGGGGTGCCACAGGATTCAATTCTCGGGCTGACTCTTTTCTCTGTATACATCAATGATGTCGCTCTTGCGGCTGGTGATTCTCTGATCCACCTCTCAGACGACACCATTCTGTATACTTCTGGCCCTTCTTTGGACACGGTGTTAACTAGCCTACAGACAAGCTTCAATGCCACACAACACTCCTTCCGTGGCCTCCAACTACTCTACTTAAATGCAAGTAAAACTAAATGCGTGCTCTTCACCCGATTGCTGCCCGCACCTGCCAGCCCGTCCAGCATCACTACTCTGGACGGTTCTGACTTAGAATGTGGACAACTACAAATACCTAGGTGTCTGGTTAGACAAACTCTCCTTTCAGACTCATATTAAGCATCTCCAATCCTAAATTAAATCTAGAAATCGGCTTCCTATTTCGCAACAAAGCATCCTTCACTCATGCTGCAAAACATACCCTCCTAAAACTGACAGTCCTACCGATCCTTGACTTCGGCGATGTCATTTACAAAATACCCTTCAACACTCTACTCAGCAAATTGGATGCAGTCTATCACAGTGTCATCCGTTTCATCACCAAAGCCCCATATACTACCCACCACTGCGACCTGTATGCTCTCATTGGCTGGCCCTCGCTTCATATTCGTCGCCAAACCCACTGACTCCAGGTCATCTCTAAGTCATTGCTAGGTAAAGCCCTGCCTTAGTTCACTGGTCACCATAGCAGCACCCACCTGTAGCATGTGCTCCAGCAGGTATATTTCACTGGTCACCCCCAAAGCCTATTCCTCTTTGGCCGCCTTTCCTTCCAGTTCTTTGCAGCCAATGACTGAATTGCAAAAATCACTGAAGCTGGAGACTCATGTCTCCCTCACTAACTTTAAGCATCAACTATCAGAGCAGCTCACAGATCATTGCACCTGTACATAGCCCATCTGTAAATAGCCCATCCAACTACCTCATCCCCATATTGTTATTTATTTTATTTATATTTTTTTGCTCCTTTGCACCCCAGTGTCTCTACTTGCACATTCATCTTCTGCACATCTATCACTCGTGTTTATTTGCGAAATTGTAATTATTTCGCCACTATGGCCTATTTATTGCCTTACCTCCCTAATCTTACTTCATTTGCACACACTGTATATAGACTTTACTATTGTGTTATTGACTGTTTGTTTGTTTATTCCATGTGTAACTCTGTGTCACACTGCTTTGCTTTATCTTGGCCAGGTCACAGTTGTAAATGAGAACTTGTTCTCAACTGGCTTTCCTGGTTAAATAAATAAATTAATAAAAATGTAAATTGATTTTTATTTGGATTTCATGTAATGGACATACACAAAATATTCCAAATTGGTGAAGTGAAAAAAATTACTTGGAAAAGTGGTGCGTACATATGTATTCACCCCCTCTGCTATGAAGCCCCTAAATAAGATCTGGTGCAACCAATTCTTTTCAGAAGTCACATTATTAGTTAAATGAAGTCCACCTGTGTGCAATCTAAGTGTCACATGATCTCATATATATACACCTATTCTGAAAGGCCCCAGAGTCTGCAACACCACTAAGCAAGGGGCACCACCAAGCAAGCGGCACCACGAAGACCAAGGAGCTCTCCAAACAGATCAGGGACAAAGTCAATAAATCCATTATTAAAATATGACAAGAATATGGCACCACAACAAACCTGCCAAGAGAGGGCCGCCCATCAAAACTCATTAACCAGGCAAGGAGGGCATTAATCAGAGGCAACAAAGAGACCAAAGATAACCCTGAAGGAGCTGCGAAGCTCCACAGGAGGAGATTGGAGTATCTGTCCATAGGACGACTTTAAGCCGTACACTCCACAGAGCTGGGCTTTACAGAAGAGTGGCCAGAAAAAAAAGCCATTGCTTAAAGAAAAAAAGAAGCAAATACATTTGGTGTTTGCCAAAAGGCATGTGGGAGACTCCCCAAACATATGGAAGAAGGTACTCTGGTCAGATGAGACTACAAATTGAGCTTTATGGCCATCAAGGAAAACACTGTCTGGCACAAACCAACACCTCTCATCACCCCAAGAACACCATCCCCACAGTGAAGCATGATGGCAGCATCATGCTGTGGGGAAGTTTTTACATCGGCAGGGACTGGGAAACTGATCAGAATTGAAGAAATGATGGATGGTGCTAAATACAGGGAAATCCGTTTCAGTCTTCCAGAGATTTGAGACTGGGACGGAGGTTCACCTTCCAGCAGGACAATGACCCTAAGCATACTGCTAAAGCAAAACTTGAGTGGTTTAAGGGGAAACATTTAAAATGTCTTGGAATGGCCTAGTCAAAGCCCAGACCTCAATCCAATTGAGAATCTGTAGTATGACTTCACTATCACTAGGGTAGGGGGCAGCATTTGGAATTTTGGATGAAAAGCGTGCCCAAATTAAACTGCCTGCTACTCAGGCCCAGAAGATAGGATATGCATATAATTAGTAGATTTGGATAGAAAACTCTAAAGTTTCCAAAACTGTTAAAATAATGTCTGTGAGTATAACAGAACTGATATGGCAGGCAAAAACCAGAGGAAAATCCAACCAGGAAGTACTATTATTTTGAAAGGCTGTTTTTCCATTGAAAGCCTATCCACCATACAAAGACTTAGGACACAGTTCACGAGCGCCGTGGCTTCCTCTACGTGTGGCCAGTCTTCAGGCATTGTTTCAGGCTTTTACTCTGAAAAATGAGGGAGAAACAGTACTTTCAATCAGTGGCCAGTGGATTTCCATTCATCAGCCATGCGCCCTGATCGGGAACGCGCCTTTCTTGTTTCTCCTTTCCTATTGACGAAGCTTTTGTCCGGTTGAAATATTATTGATTATTTATGACAAAACAACCGGAGGATTGATTTTAAACATCGTTTAGCATTTTTCTACTGACTTTTATTGTACTTAAAAAAAAACTTTGTCTGGAATTAGTGCACGCGCCTTTTATTACTGGATTACTGGACAAAACGCGTGAACAAAAAGGAGGTATTTGGTCATAAAGAGGGACATTATCGAACAAAATGAACATTTGTCTAACATAGAGACCTGGGAGTGCCACCAGATGAAGATCAAAGGTAAGTGACTAATTTTAATGCTATTTCTGACACTCTCCTTGGCTGGAAAATGGTGGTATGGGTTTCTGTGGCTAGGTGCAGATGTAACAATCGCAAAGTGTGCTTTCGCCGTAAAGCGTTTTTGAAATCTGACACAGCGGTTGCATTAACTTCTCTGTGCTACGGATCCCTTTAGCGGGATCATTTTCCTAAACAACCGCTGAATTGCAGGGCGCAAAATATTACAAAAAATATTTATAATCATGCAATCACAAGTGAAATATACCAAAACACAGCTTAGCTTGTTGTTAATCCACCTATCGTGTCAGATTTCGAAAATATGCTTTACAGCGAAAGAAATCCAAGATTTTGTGAGCGTATCAATCAATGCTAGAACAGTTAGCCCCAAATTAGCATGGTCACGAAAGTCAGAAAAGCAATACAATTAATCGCTTACCTTTGATAATCTTCGGATGTTTGCACTCACGAGACTCCCAGTTACACAATAAATGTTCTTTTTGTTAGATAAATATTACTTTTATAACACAAAAAAAAGCCATTTGGGTTGTGCGTTATGTTCAGAAAACCAAAGCCTCGTTCCGTTCGACGAAAATTCCAAAAAGTAACCGTAATGTTCGTAGAAACATGTCAAATGTTTTTTATAATCAATCCTCAGGTTGTTTTTAACAAACATAATCGATAATATTTCAACCGGACCGTAACCTATTCAATAAAAGAGAGAAAGAAAATAGAGAGCTACCCCTCTTGCTCGCAGGAACTAATCAAAGGACACCTCACTAGTTTTGAAAAATCTCGCTCATTTTTCAAAATAAAAGCGTGACACTATGTCTAAAGCCTGGTCACAGCCTGAGGAAGCCATTGGAAAAGGAATCTGGTTGATACCCCTTTAAATGGAAGAAAGACGGGCAAGGAAACACAGATAAAAAAAATAAAAAATCACTTCCGGGTTAGATTTCTCAGGTTGTCGCCTGCAGAATCAGTTTTGTTATACTCACAGACAATATTTTGACAGTTTTGGAAACTTTGGAGTGTTTTCTATCCTAATCTGTAAATTATATGCATATTCTACGATCTGGACCTGAGAAATAGTCCGTTTACCTTGGGAACGTTATAAAAAAGATATCTGACCCCTAGCGTCAAGAGGTTTTAAGGAGAAGTTTATCTATATTTCCATGAATAATACTTGTATCGTTTATCAATGTTTATGATGAGTATTTCTGTATTTTGATGTGGCTCTCTGCACTTTCACCGGATGTTTGTTTGAGACAATGCATTTCTGACCATAACGCGCCAATGTAAACAGATTTTTGGATATAAATATGAACTTTATCGAATAAAACATACATGTATTGTGTAACATGAAGTCCTATGAGTACCACCTGATGAAGATCCAAGGTTAGTGATTAATTTTCTCTATTTCTGCTTTTTGTGACTCCTCTCTTTGGCCTGAAAAATGGCTGTGGTTTTCTGTGACTAGGTGCTGACCTAACATAATCGCATGGTGGTTGGACTGTGGTTGGATTTACAAGAAGTTCATCTTTAAAATGGTGGATAATACTTGTATGTTTGAGGAATTTTAATTATTGGAATTCTGTTGTTTTGAATTTGGTGCCCTGCAATTTCACTGGCACTTGTACCAGAGAGGTTAAAGATTTCCACTGGTGTACAGCACCTATCCAAAAATGTGCCACGCTTATAGAGACATATTCAAGTGACTTGCAGCTGTAATTGCTGCAAAAGTTGTTTCTACAAAGTATTGACTTTGAGGGGGTGAATAGTTCTATTTTGTCTTATTTCTTGTTTGTTTCACAATAAAAACTATTTTGCATCTTCAAAGTGGTTGGCATGTTGTGTAAATCAAATGATACAACACCCCCTCAAAAATCAAGGTAACAAAATAGAAAAAATGCAAAGGGGGGTGAATACTTTTGCAAGCCACTGAATGCGAGCACACTCGTTTGGTTCGCCTAGCCGACTTCAGCTTGCCACCAGCTGAACTGAAGCAGGCTTACGTCTTTACACTAAAAGGGCATGATCATCATTTTCACAATTTACAGTATTATTCCAGCCTCATAGTGTGGAAATATATACAGTGCCTTCAGAAAGTATTCACACCCCTTGACTGTTTCCACATTTTGTTGTGTTACAGCCTAAATTTAAAATGGATGAAATATATTTTTTTTGGGGGGGGGGGGGGGGGGTCACTGGCCTACACACAATACCCCATTATTGTTTTGGCATGCCTAAATAAGTTCAAGAGTAAAACTTAGCAAGTTGCATGGACTCTGTGTGCAATAATAGTGTTTAACATGATTTCTGAATCTCATCTCTGTACCCTACACATAGAGATAATTGTAAGGTCCCTCAGTCGAGCAGTGAATTTCAAACACAGATTCAACCACAATGACCAGGGAACTTTTCCAGTGCCTCACAAATAAAGGCACCTATTGGTAGATGGGTAAAGAAAGTAGACATTGAATATCATTTTCAGCATGATGAAGTTATTAATTACACTTTGGATGGTGTATCAATACATCCAGTCACTACAATTCTGTTGCTGGAGAGGAAGGAAACCACTAAGTGATTTCACAATGAGGCAATGTCTCAATGCTGACTTTAAAATAGTAACAGGGTTTAATAGCTGTAATAGGAGAAAACTGAGGATGGATCAACAACATTGTAGTTAACTCCCCAATACAAACCTAAATGACAGAGTGAAAAGGAAGCTTGTACAGAATTTAAAAAATATTACAAAACATGCAAAGCAATTAACTTTTTTGTGCTGAATACAAAATGTTACATTTGGGGCAAATCCAATACAACACATTACTGAGAATCACTCCATATTTTAAAGCAAAGTGGTGGCTGCATCATGTTATGGGTATGCTAGTAATCGTTTAGGACTGGGGAGTTTTTCCAGGATTAAAAAAAACGTATTGGAGCTAAGCACAGGCAGTTCAAGCACTGAGTGACAGTTGACTTAAATCTAGTTGAGAATCTATGACAGGACCTGAAAATGGTTTACTAGCAATGATCAACAAAACAAAATGACAGAACTTGGAGAATTAAAAAATATATACATTTTTTAAGTTTATTTTTTTAAACAATTGGCAAATGGTGCTCAATCCAGGTGTGGAAAGCTCTTAAACACTTATCCAGAAAGACTCACAGCTGAAAACGCTGCCAAAGGTGCTTCTACAAAGTATTGACTCAGGGGTGTGAATACATACAGTAGCAGTCAAGTTTGGACACCTACTCATTCCAGGGTTTTTCTTAAAATTTGACTATTTTCTACACTGTAGAAGAATAATGAAGATATCAAAACTATGAAATTACATATGGAATCATGTAGTAACCATTTATATTTGAAATTCTTCAAAGTAGCCACCCTTCGCCTTGATGACAGCTTTGCACACTTGACATTCTCTCACCAAGCTTTGAGGTAGTCACCTGGAATGCATTTCAATTAACAGGTGTGCCTTGTTAAGTTAATTTGTAGAATGTCTTTCCTTCTTAATGCGTTTGAGCCAATCAGTTGTGTTGTGACAAGGTAGGGTGGTATACAGAAGATAGCCCTATTTGGTAAAATACCAAGTCCATATTATGGCACGAACAGCTCAAATAAGCAAAGAAAAACGACAGTCCATCATTACTTTAAGACATGTAGGTTAGTCAATTCCGAACATTTCAAGAACTTTGAAAGTTTCTTCAAGTGCTGTCGCAAAAACCAAGCACTATGAAGAAACTGGTTATCATAAGGACCGCCACAGGAACAGAAGACCCAGAGTTACCTCTGCTGCAGAGGATAAGTTCATTAGAGAGTTACCAGCCTCAGAAATTGCAGCCCTAATAAATGCTTCAGAGTTCAAGTAACAGACATCTCAACATCAACTGTTCAGATGAGACTGCGCGAATCAGGACTTCATGGCCGAAATGCTGCAAAGAAACCACTACTAAAGGACACCAAGAAGAGACTTCCTTGGGCCAACAAACACGAGCAATGGACATTATACTGGTGGAAATCTGTCCTTTGGCCTGATGAGTCCAAATTTGAGATTTTTGGTTCCAACCACCATGTCTTTGTGAGATGCAGAGTAGGTGAATGGATGATCTCCGCATGTGTGGTTTCCACCGTGAAGCATGGAGGAGGTGGTGTGATGGTGTGGGGGTGCTTTGCTGGTGACACGGTCTGATAAAAAAAAAAAAAAATCAAGGCACACTAACCAGCATGGCTGACACAGCATTCTGCAGCGACACGCCATCCCATCTGGTTTGTGCTTAGTGGGACCCATATTTGTTTTTCAACAGGACATTGACCCAACATACCTCCAGGCTGTTTAAGGGCTATTTGACCAAGAAGGAGAGTGATGGCATGCTGCATCAGATGACCTGGCCTCCACAATCACCCGACCTCAACCCTATTGGGTTGGTTTGGGATGAGTTGGACTGCAGAGTGAAGGAAAATCAGCCAAAAAGTGCTCAGCATGTGGGAACTCTTTCAAGACTGTTGGAAAAGCATTCCAAGTGAAGCTGGTTGAGAGAATGCCAAGAGTATGCAAAGCTATCATCAAGGCAAAGGGTGGCTACTTTGAAGAATCTAAAATATATATATATATTTTGGTTACTACTACATGATTCCATATGTGTTATGTCATAGTTTGGATGTCTTCACTATTATTATACAATGTAGAAAATAGTACAAATAGAAAAATCCTTGAATGAATACTTTCTTAAAAGCACTGTTTAAAAACATAGGAAACTCACATTTTTGACTGTTCTGGGCCTTTAAAGTGAAAAAGTCCCAGTGAAACTCAGTTAACGTGGAATTGCACTGAAGTATTCCAACATCATATAAGCTCATTCACAGACGACCTACTACAGTTATTCTTAATGACCTTTAAATACATCTAATCCCTCTCTTCAGCTAATCATCAAGATCATGCTTAGCTTAGTCTGTTTTGTTGGTTGGTGATGGGCTGGAGCAAAAGCCTCCACACCCCTCCTGACCAATAAACTAGAGTCTAGTAACAGGCAATGCAAGCAGCTTGAGTCATACTTATTTGACCAGTCATAATTCCATCAACTTGGAATGCTGGAAAGGTGCTATGGAACATTCTTTCAGCGCTAACATGCATGCATCATCATTACACAATCAGACACAACCTGTACACAATTGTTTCTGACTTAATAGTCAACTAGTCATTTTTATCGTTGAAAGGAATATGAGTCAGCATTCTAGAATGATAAAATGATCTGGGAGGAACAGGGTCTAACATGAATGAATCACCAATATTATACACAAAATGTCTGAGAATCCAAAATAACACAGACACATCACCACATTCCCTCACTAATGCTGGGAATAAGAACCCGTGCTGCTTGGATCTTCAACGATGACATCACCAACTTGCAGGAGTCATTTATATAATTGAAGGCAGAAACTGTCCCTCAAGACAGATCGTTCCTTTTCTGTCCCTCTCAGAATTAACTCATTCCATTCAACACTTTCCAGGAAAAGAGAAGAGAGGTTTGCTGCTGGTCCCACAAGGATGGAGAGTATGAAGCAACATCAACCCTGGGTGACTTATGACATGTAATTATACAGAACATTACAGCATCGTACTTCCTTTGATGGTCACTGTGTTATACATGTCCACATCCGCCCTTCAGAAATGTATTTACTTAACTAACCTTGGATATTCCTCTATTTATTAAGAAATGGAGGCGTATAATATTTCAAAACAGAAAACATTTAATGGGATGGATGTACGAGTGTAAGCGAGCATGCTGTCTTGATGGGGGTAGTGGTCAGAATGTTGTAAAAGAGCAACCAAGATGCTTGAACAAAGGAGTAAACCAAAAGCACAATTTTCAGTGTTTTGTGTTTCTAAACCCAATCAACAAGGGTCCAATCACCATTGTTTTCTCCTCGCATGAAAACAAATAAAAGAGAGGGTCAGTAAGGGATCTTAGTGAGTGAAAGTGACCATCACCGAAAGCAAATTTCCTGTAGAAACCCGAGACACCAACTGAGTGTCTGTTTACTTCCCCTTAAAGTCTGCCTTCTTGTCTGCTTCCATACGTCTGAAACACACACACACACACACACACACACACACACACACACACACAGTCCAACGACATGGTGAAATCTCACATTAGCTGGGGAATGTGTAACACAATGTTGGTTCACGTCTTGGTCTTATCAGTAAGGTGACACTAGGGTTTTTCTCCTGCTCTGCAGATAACACTGAGGAAGACAGATGGGAGTGGGCTGTCAGGACACTGATTTCAAGAAAAGAGGACATCATTGGTTCACCCCATTGACATGGTCCGTTTTCTAGACGGCAATATCTCATTGACTGTCTTTGAACACGGTCACTGAGTGAATTTGTCTTCTAACTGCCAGTCAGTAAATCACAGTTCAAAGAGTATATGGGCTCTGTGAACTGGGCTCAACCTTTTAATAACGACATGTGTTGGACCTCAATGTAAAATCTCTAACCCCGCTTCACAACATTGGGAGAGGTCACATCTTGAATTAACGTTCATATGAACCATGCATTGATATCAATGGGGAGTTAGGATTCAGGCCACAATTAGGCACACGGGGATGCAGTGAGTGAGGCAAATGGCACCGCGCACCTATGTGTGCTGGGAACTAGGAACTTTGACAGCACATGGAGACAGCTTGTCCCGGCATATGCAACATTAAATAATGCACCATGCCAGATGGTTAACCTCGACAACCCCAGACTGCCTGTGGCTCTGCATTCACAGGATGCCAGAACAGCCCCTGGCTAAGAACATATGGTTTCAGCTATGGCTGTCTGGAGAGCAACAACAACAACAATCATGGTTGTCACTGTGAATGGCTGGCTGTCTGTGTTCTGTAGAGCCACAACAATCATGGCCGCCATCATGTTTCGAATACAGTATCTATTCCATTCTAATTTTCGTTGACATGTCGCTTATTCCATAAACCTAGAACCTAGTAAAGTCCCCCAAGTCATAAAGAGAGTTACCGTAAGCTCAAGCTGAGGATCATTTCAACACAAGCCAATGCCATTGATTCATTTTTGCTGAAATAACCAAATCAAGTCACCCGACCTTAGTTAATGATGACTAGTCCCAGTAGGGCTACGAGTACAAACAAACATGCTTATTATAAGAGCAGAGTGGTCCATGGTATGTATGGCATGACAGACACATCCCTGTGACGGTTTACATCCACGTTTCCCACACCCAAAAACACAAACAGCATCTCTTACTATGGAAAAACTAAATAGCTCATAGCTTTCCATTTCAGTGCCACTGGCTCCCCGCCTGGAAAACCAGGAATCATTTGTCAAATTCCCTTCGGAAAAATGGCTGTAAATACCCTGGGCCTGTGGAGGAGGTCAGTGAGAGTATGAAGAGGCATTAAACCATGCCGTTACCCTTTCACCTGAGTTGTAAAAGGCTAGCTAAGACCTGAGGAAGAGAGAGAAAGCGTTATGTTGAGAACAAACATTAAAAGGATAGTTCACTCCATAGTCAAAGTATGTCAGAAGTTTTAAGGTTGCTGAAAGTGGTTGAGCTTCCAACGGGGAATATGAACTCTTGGATCCATCTAATTCTATTATATATGTAGGGTGGACACAGACATTTGATATACAGATTTTAAAGTTTTGTATAAATAAATATCTCGACTGGACCTCTGCGTGAAATAAATCACTATTTGTTAACCATGTTTTTGTTAAAATAACATCAAGAAGAGAGAAAACTGGGTTATGGAAGTACTAAAGCTAATTCCCCCAGCCTCACCAGAAATAGTGTAAACATTAGATTGGGTTTCATACCACCCAATAGCAATTATTTTTATATCATATCAATGTCTTCGAGACAAATGAATATAATTTAAAGATGTAAAACTTCTGGCTTGATCAATTGAAAAGATTCTAATATTGAAGTTGAAGAAAAAAAAATGTATTCAGTAATGAATTGCAGCAAGTCATTTAAATCTCATTTAGAACAAGACCAGAAATTGTGGGCTTCTGTCTTAGAATGAGATTTTCTATGAGTTTCTCTTCAACTTCCATCTGGGTTTTGACATGAGTTTATTCGTGTTTGACAACATAAGTAGGTGATTCACTGAGTAGATACTGAACGGTCAGCAGGTTTGTGAAATGGAGGTCGCCCACTCATGGACTGAGAGGAGAAATGTGCAGCCTCTGTATTAGTGGTCTTCCAGAGTTTCAACAGAGGATTACCAGTCAGGTCCTTGTCCAAAGCTTAGCTGCCCTTACTCATGCCTGAATTACTCATAGTCTCCTGACATGCGGTGGTGTGAGCTCAGTGTGTGTGTGCCACAGGAGGTTGGTGGCACCTTAATTGGGGAGGACGGACTCATGGTAATGGCTGGAGCAGAATGGTATCAAATACGTCAAACACATGGTTTCCTGGTGTTTGATGCCATTCCATTCGGACCGTTCCAGCCATTATTATGAGCCGTCCTCCCCTCAGCAGCCTCCACCCGTGCGTGCGTGCATGCCTGCGTGTGTGTGTGTGTGTGTTCAGCCTGTCCTCCAGTGACCTCTAGTCAAACATCTGGATGTAGGAAGATGGGGGTATGAGGGTCAGGGTCTGTATGTGAAACCAGCGGTTCTGTTCTAGTTGAGCCAGGGATGGAAGTGTCCAGTACACGACCAGTTATAAGACAACACACCAGAACAGAGGTGGAACAGTATCATGAACCAAGGACAACAAGCCATTACAGAGAACATTAAAAAAAGTTCCCAGTACACCAACTGTAACAGGTCTTTCAACTGTGGTTTAAATAAGTATATGTTGTTCAGTATACAGAAACATTGAGGTCGCAAACAATGCTGGTGATGATTTTTGAGAAGGAGAAATGTTTGGAGTTTTCCAATATTGCCAAATGTTGTACATCCTCAGATGCTTTGAAGTAGCCTTGGGCTGTACAGAGATACGATGTGAACACAAGCCACAAGCCCAAAAATGTGCATATATTTACATGCCAGCATATAGCCACAAACAGGGGCTGGCACACACACACACACGCTGACACACAGAGCAGAGGGTACCTCCTAGTCATGAGGGATGGCAAAAATAGTAGCAAGGTACACACTGTCTCTGTTTACTTTGCCTCTCCATCCCCCCCTCCCTCCCTCCCTCTCACTCTCTTCCACTGTGATCTCTCCATCCCCCCTCTCCCTCCCTCCCTCCCTCTCACTCTCTTCCACTGTGATCTCTCTATCCCACCCTATCCTGTCCAGTCAGCACATGCAGTGTCAGAGGAACAGAGGTGTGACTGATGGTGGAAGTGTCTGTTTCCTATTATTCACTCATAAATACCTTTACTGTACTCTTATCAGCACCATCATATGTATATACCCAGAGTCCCTTGCCTTCATAGGTCACTACCAATAATTACAATGATGAAGGACTGGTGAATGTTGATGTGTACTTTCAGACCATGCAAAAGCTATACTAAAAGCCAATACGAAATATGGATGCTGTCAGGGTACATTTCCCCCCTCAAATGTAGATAAAAAGGCTCTGGTACACACACATGGTTGTGACTCAGCAAATATGAGCTCTTCACAATCTATCGTCATCCGTTTAACAATGGCTCCCAATGGAGAGTGGAGCAGCCAGCTAACGGCTGTTGCCCAAGACTTCTGAGGCTGCGAAGGAGAAGAGGAGAGAGTTCTCAACCCTGTGAGATCACTCAGCCAGTGACGGGCGGCTAGGGGGCCCAGGCCTCTCTCTCCGGGTGTGAGGAATACAGTCAGAGAAACATCTCTCACACACACACACACACAGTCACACACGCTCACTTAGTCATTACTACCGTAAGACTGTCTAGCAGATGCAAGTGTACAGTGGAAAGACTAACAGTGAAATGAGAGAGGGAGGTGAGATGGAGAGCGAGAGAGAGCTCTGCTTTGGGCTGTAGAGTATGGGAGCAGTAGCAGACGTCTTTATTTAGAAGAGGTTTTTTTGGAGTTTAGGGCTATTGTGAGAGCCTGAAGCCACATTCCCAGATGCGCACACACACACACAGAAACTAGACACACATTCAGTCACAATGAGAGAGAAACACAGGCTATGAGACATAAGGAAGCAGACAATAGCAGACAGTGTGTGGTGAGTGCTAGGGTGCTCCCTACGTGCAACAAAGCCCGTTTTGTGCTTCCTCTGCCCATACCAGTTTATGTGGATTGCACAAGACCTGTACCATGCCTTGTAAGTCTCTCTATCCCTCCTCCGGTCTCCTTCTCTAGCCTTACAAATTTAACTGATAACACTGTAGAAGTGACGTGAGACAATTGAGTTAGTGAGGCATGTGGAATGACTCTACTGACTGCTAAGGTCATGCTGTACAGTGGAAGATCATATCTTGTATTCACTAATTTGACAAAGCAAACAAAGAAATACAGACACTTAATCCTTCTACTTGAATACTATCCCAGGTAGGAGATATCAAACTGCATGCAACTACATAGTACCTATACCCTAGTAACTAATTTCCTTTATAAAACAAGGAAAATCCTCATCTGCAGCTACCGTGTAGAGCTGAGTAAACAAACAGTCTGGTTGTTATTCAAAGTAGTCAGAGTAACTACGGTATGATACTGAATAAATACAGATTATATGCACTTTAGTGGAAAGTGTTTACCACAGGTATGACGTCAGCATTGGGAGTGGTGTTTAGAGAGTTGTAGAGTTTTCCCATGTTCCAGGCAGGGAAACACCTGGCAGTGTGGTGTGTAGGGGGGCAGTAGGTCTCAGCAGCTCCCTGACCCTCACATTCCTCTACAGGGGGATTATGCCAGCCTAAATGACCATCTACCTACCCCCCGTGTGCAGAGCCCAGAGTCCTAACACTACACTAGTCCAGCTACAACCACAGATACAGTTTCATAACACAGCTGACTAACCCACTGAGGGAAGGCTTTAAAGGCAGTAATGAGAGAGGGTTTTATTTAACTAGGCAAGTCAGTTAAGAACAAATTCTTATTTACAATGACGGCCTACCGGGGAACAGTGGATTAACTGCCTTGTTCAGAACGACAGTTTTTTTTTTACCTTGTCATCACGGGGATTCGATCCAGCAACCTTTCGATTACTGGCACAACGCTCTAACCACTAGGCTACCTGCCGTAAGTTCCCTTAAGGGAAAAAAACATGAATTCCACATGTGAAGTGTTCCGAAAACACACGTTTTCATGTGTTTAATAAGATCAGATCAGTTGGCCAATTCAGTATATTGCCTGGTTTCATTTACTCATTTGAAAGTTTAACATTAAAACACAACTATCTTTAAAAACATATGCCATATGGAGATTAAGTTGTATGACTATTACACATTTCTATAAATAATATCCGTTACAAAAAACAAAAAAAACGTGTTTTTGGAACACTTCATGTGTAGTTTAATGTTATCACATGTTGCTTTACTTGTTGTCACATGTTATGACATTAACTTCATATAAGATCCCATGCCTAATTTCAACAGTAGAAAAGGTCTGCCTCATACTGCTGTTAGTAGACGTGAAAACCTCAACAAGTAAAATGATTTAGTCATTGTTTGAGACTCAAGGTGAACTCTCTACCCTAGTCTCTACAGATGGTCCCTCTTAGGCCCATCTGCAGAGTTAGGGTTACATATCCATCCACATTAATATTTCAGGAGTAAAGGGGGCGTCCTGATTAGTTATGGGAGTGGTGCCCCAGTAACGCTGACCCTGCCCAGCTGTCATCTAGACTAGAACTGTGGTCTCCATGCCCACACAGCACAGAATATAGCAGGCCTCATTGCCTCGCCATGCCAGCTCCCTCAGTCACACCAGTGCTGATAATCACACTAGACTGTCTTTGGGTTGGAGATTAGAGCGAGAGTAGGCTACTAAGGAGAGATGAATGCAGGATGCCATTCCATAGCAACTATTGGAATAATAAAATAATAATAACATAGCATGGACACCACAAAACCCAGTAAGTTACACTATAACCTATAGTCTAATCTGTTTTGATTGGAACAGAGGCTAGCTAAAATACATAAGTACAGGAAATGAGCAAAATAGATTTACAGTAAGCTGTGAGCTACTTCAAGATGATTAGGCAAAGGAAAGTGACATCACACCAAAGTGCTAATTAGTTTAGTTTAGCGTGGAGACTAAATTGTTTTCTGGTAATAGTCGGTCATTGCCAACTCACCAACGTGGTAAACGGCTGTATACGCAACTAACTATTATACACCGAAATGTTAATGACTCATTCACTCATTCTTCGAACCAATCAAATTCTTTGTCCCCCGGAGAGCCATTTCCATTGGGTGAAATCTGTCATCAATGGTGTGTCTAATTGGTCCATTCATCTAGATTCTACAGCTTTCATTTCCTTTGTCCTTTTTTCCTCATCTCTTCCTCATTAAGCTCCACCTCAATTAGTTTGGCACTAATCAGCAATCACTTGACTTGATGACTCAATGGCATGATCCATGATTCACCGTGCCCTGTTCCACTTCTGTTCATCAGTTAGGTTGTCAAGACCACCAGAGTCACACCGGTACAGTTGAAGTCAGAAGTTTACATACACTTAGGTTGGCGTCATTAAAACTCGTTTTTCAACCACTCCAAAAATATCTTGGTAACAAACTATAGTTTTGGCAAGTCGGTTAGGACATCTACTTTGTGCATGACACAAGTCATTTTTCCAACAATTGTTTACAGACATATTATTTCACTTAGATCACAATTCCAGTGAGTCAGAAGTTTACAAACACTAAGTTGACTGTGCCTTTAAACAGCTTGGGAAATTCCAGAAAAGGATGTCATGGCTTTAGAAGCTTCCGATAGGCTAATTAACATCATTTGAGTCAATTGGAGTTGTACCTGTGGATGTATTTCAAGGCCTACCTTCAAACTCAGTGCCTCTTCGCTTGACATCGTGGGAAAATCAAAAGAAATCAGCCAAAATTGGAGACCTTCACAAGTCTGGTTCATCCTTGGGAGCAATTTCCAAACGCCTGAAGGTACCACGTTCATCTGTACAAACAATAGTATAAACACGCAGCCATCAAAAGCCAGACTACGGTTTGCAACTGCACATGGGGACAAAGATCGTACTTTTTGGAGAAATGTCCTCTGGTCTGATGAAACAAAAATAGAACTGTTTGGCCATAATGACCATCGTTTTGTTTGGAGGAAAAATGGGGACGCTTGCAAGCCGAAGAACACCATCCCAACGTGAAGCACGGGGGTGGCAGCATCATGTTGTGGGGGTGCTTTGCTGCAGGAGGGACTGGTGCAATTCACAAAATAGATGGCTTCATGAGGCAGGAAAATTATGTGGATATATTGAAGCAACATCTCAAGACCTCAGTCGGGAAGTTAAAGCTTGGTCGCAAATGGGTCTTCCAAATGAACAATGACCCCAAGCATACTTCCAAAGTTGTGGCAAAATGGCTTAAGGACACCAAAGTCAAGGTATTGGAGTGGCAATCACAAAGCCCTGACCTCAATCCCATAGAGAATTTGTGGGCAGAACTGAAAAAGCGTGTGAGAGCAAGGAGGCCTACAAACCTGACTCAGTTACACCAGTTCTGTCAGGAGGAATGGGCCAAAATTCACCCAACTTATTGTGGGAAGCTTGTGGAAGGCTACCCAAAACATTTTACCCAAATTCAACATTTTAAAGGCAATGCTACCAAATACTAATTGAGTGTATGTAAACTTCTGACCCACTAGGAATGTGATGAAAGAAATTAAAGCTGAAATATATAATTCTCTACTATTATTCTGACATTTCATATTCTTAAAATAAAGTGGTGATCCTAACTGACCTAAGACAGGTAATTTTTACTTGGTTTGAATGTCAGGAATTGTGAAAGACTGAGTTTAAATGTATTTGGCTAAGGTGTATGTAAACTTCCGACTTCAACTGTATATAAAACCATATAGACAACGGGTAGACTTATACTGATATAGAAAAATACCAATTTCAGCACTTTACTGATGTTAGGGGTGGAACCCCTCTTTAACCACCCTGTCCTAAACATCTCATAACATCATAAAATGACATTACCTCTGTCTCTTAGTCAATCAGTGAGCTTGGAAAATACACAAAAGGACAGGAAACAGTTCCTCAATCAAACACAGCTGTCATTCCTCACCCAGTGATCACTGCTATAGTAACAGCAAATGTATAGCTTATTATCACCATCCCCTTTAATGTACTCCTCATCTGAAAGTAGCCGGCAGGGCCCAATTATATTACACATTCTCCAGCTTCCATAAGAATAACACAAAAATAAAGTCTACAAGTTAAAGTGTAAAAAAAAATAAAGTTATGAACATCTCATCATAAAATATGAACTGAATGCCTTCTGTGTTGTATTTGTTTGTTAAAATGAAGGCAGTATCTATCTATACAAGGAGGTTCCTGGGGACTGTGTGGATCTGAGGGTCTGTCAAGGCGAGCACAGGCCTGATGACAGGTTTTCTGTTGAATGATTCATCAAAGTTTGAAGAAGAAGAAAAAAGAAGAGTAGACTGTTTGGAGAACAAAGCCTCGTCTGCCGAAGATGACAATGGAGCGTGTCTCAGACAGAGATCAAAGCACCGCACTGTAAACTACGCCAGCGGTGAAAACACACATTCCCCCGATTCTGTCGTTGAAAACACCTTGGTCTGAATTGATGATATATATGACTGTTTCTAGGTGCGTTTTCCTCTTGTTTGAATTCATGTAGAAAAATGCCTGGCTAGTTTGATTGGTCAACTAAAATAAGGAAGTTTCTATTGTGGTTCTTCCATTCAGATCTATATGCAAGAGCCAAGTCAGCATTAGTAGCAATCATTTGGTAACTCATTCGGAAGAACTTCCTGTTTCTACACACTTCTACGTCAGTGTTTCAAATGAAATGTTGATGGTGCAACACACATCCTAAACCTGAGCCAATGAAACTAACTATTCAAGTAATTTCCTTCAATGCAGCCTCCACCTGTTGCACACCCAGTATCAGGTCGTGTCAGAGCTGCTTCCCACTTCTCCTTATCTGTAAAAATAGAGATGCACACTACTGTACCAAGTACCAGATTCCAGACCTCCCTGTATGTACATGTACAACCTCTATCAAGAGATCTGACCCTTTATGATAAAAGGTGGATGTTCACATGCTCTGGAACTACAGGGTCACTGGTGATTTGGCAGTTCCCCTTCAAGCGCTACACAACTACATCAAGCTGGTATTTTGAATGACCGATTGAGGTGTGTTGAGGACCAGCTGCCTCGGCCAGCCGGCCAGCCCACATCCTACAGATCTACTCCCATCTGCCCATCTCATTTCTGATCCAGTGATTTACTGTGTCCGCGAGTGTGAACATTGGGCTAGTGTCCATTTCCTTTTGCCAATTGTTGATAAAACAAGTAATTAGCTGTGTGTTTTCTTGTCACTCTTGGCTAAAACCTGATTCAAGACAGTCTTTGCCAAGGATTTCCCTGCCCTTCTGTGAACCTTGTGTTCACCTGCATACCGCAAAAGCGCGTGTTTGTGCGTACTTGTGACCTTGCTGTGACAGAGCAGTGTGTTCCCCCAGTAAACTGCCCCGTGCACTCATGCAGACAGACACAGGCAGGAGACCTGAGAATTCCAGTGGAATGTGTCAGGAATGAGGAAGTGTGGTGGAGGCCTCAGAAGAGTGGACAGGGGTGGGGAGGCTAGCTCTCAAGCTGATGAACACCAATAGGAAAACTGTTTAAAACCCTAGTCGCCTCTGAAACAAATCTCCACATCTGTTAGATACCAGCCATGGGTGTGAATGTGGGGTTATGTGGATATGAGAGTGGACATATGTATTTATCACAATGTCAAAATATCTGAGTGTGTTATTTAAGTGTAAAGACATATTGACTCTTTATGATGACGTTATTTCATTTAGTAATATAGTAAGCATCATAAGAACTCTTACTACTTCATTAGGTCATACTAAGTATACATTTCACTCCAAACTCAAAGGGAGAGAAAAAAAGTGTTTATTTTGTTGGTATTTGTTTCACCATTGGTATTGTACCATTTATTGATCTGAGAGTGGACATTCAGACTTACCTCTAAGACCTGAACATAACTTGCTGGGAACCATCCCCTGACTCCATCCAGCTCTCCTTCCCACCAGCCGCCTGGCAACGGCTGAACTATCTTTAGGATTTCTCCAACTTCAAAAGTCAAACCCTGCTGATGTTGGTCCCCGCTGAAGGAGTATAAACTTTTGCAGTAAGATCCAGACATCGTTATCTTCTCCGGTATAACGTCGGGTCCGCGCGTAGATTCACACAGACTGATCCCCTTCCTCGAGATTCACTTGGCTCTTTCTTGTCAAACTTGTAATGTTGATTAGTTACCGCATCAATGACAACAATCCAACATGTTGCAAATCTGGTTAAAGTACTTTCTGAGTGAATGAAAAGGTATCCCTTGTCAAAAGAATCCTGTAAAATCCTGAACACAGCGCAGATGCGTTCTGAGCGTGTGTATATGGGCGCTTCTCCGTTTGTGTGAACTCCCTTTCGCAAACTCCACAGTCAAGTCTGTGCTCCTTCAATTCCTATTGCGCTTTTCTATGAGATAACTCGGTACTCGCTTCCGTTTTTTGCACATGAGTTATGTTGTGGGGATTAGTAATCAATTAGCAACTTTCACCAAGGCTGTGCCTATTGAAATGTAATGCACTTTGTCAATTGAATCACTTCTCCAAGACGCGATTGTTTATGAAGGGTTGACAAGGCGACCGTGTAAAATAATGTGACTTTGCCATAACGTGAACTGTTGAAAAGGAGCTCCACCGATCAATGATATGCACGTCCAATGAATGCAGCTACGAGGTCATACTTTTTGAATGTGTGCCACAATTTATTTTGCAATTAAACGTAGTGCAGAACTCACAATCATGGTAGGCGAGCCTATGCTCTTTGTAACATACAGCATAGCCATATTTATTAGGTCGAAAATCATCTTAGTGTCGCAATCTAGAAAATACAACGGGTGTTAACCACAAGGCGGCGCCAATATACTTCAGGTAGAAATGGACTATTCTTTCCAAAGGAGCTTATATCATAGGTCTACTACACACAAAACCCATATTATGTGAGTTTAATAATACAGCACATACAGTGAGCCAAGCATGCATAGTACATAAGTCATTAAAAACTCATATTTTAGGAGTCTTCTGAGTCATATCACTATTCTTTGCTCTGTTTGGAGAAAAGAAAGGTTTGATATCATTCCCTACCTATGAATACTGTGGCATTACTAAACAACATTTTCTGTAAAGGTATCATTTCAAACAAACCGTTGAGCCCATGTCTCTGCTCTTGGCTCTCATCTTGTTGACCTGGGACTCAGCGAGATCAGCCCTCTCGGATGCCTCCTCCAGTTCATGTTGCACTTTCCTGAACTTAGTCAGGTGGGTGTTAGCCTGCTCTTCCTGTGGAGAAATTAAGCATCAACAAGGTCAACATAATCAAATAAATATGCAGACATTTTGAATTGGGGTATAGATCACAAATGACATTTTTCTTACAGCTTCCTCAGCCTGGCGTTTGTATGCCTTTACTTTCAGCTGCAGCTTGTTCACCAGGTCCTGGAGTCTGAAGACATTCTTCTTGTCCTCCTCTGCCTGGAAAATATTATTATTATTACCATTTTGTCTTCATCCACCTACCCCACATCATCGTCATCATCATAACCATCATTATCATTAAACTACCGTAGTAGTGGTAATATCAATGCAATATGGTAATCCTCTACCTGGTAGGAGAGTTCCTTGACTCTCCTCTCATATTTCCTGACTCCTTTGATGGCATCAACTCCCATCCTCTGCTCAGCCTCCAGTTCTCCCTCCAACTCTCGCACCTGCAACCCAGAGGGTCAAAGGTTCGAATGTCACTCAAATATATTTGTTTAATTAATATGCACTTCTTTTGAAAAATCAATTTGAAATTCAGATGCAGAGTTATTATAGCCTAGAGATTTTCCTACCGCTTGTACTCAGTCGGCTAATCCTCTGGATATCATCCATTTGAGAGCTATGCATTTGCATATCAAAAGAGAATAGCTGTTATTGACTCACCCTGGTCTCCAGTTTCTGGAGTTGCTTCTTGCCTCCCTTCATGGCCAAGTTCTCAGCCTCGTCCAGACGGACCTGCAGGTCCTTGACTGTGACCTCCAGGTTTTTTCTCATCCTCTCCAGGTGAGCGCTGGTGTACTGCTCCTTCTTCAGCTCCTCAGCCATCATGGCTGCCTGCATTGGCACACAGAGAACAAGGACAAACAGGATTGAAAGAGGGATGTCTATGACAGTGTACTCAGTGAAACCTCTGGTTGTCACTCACTTCCGTGATTGCCTTCTTGGCTTTCTCCTCTGCATTCCTGGCCTCCTGGACAGCATCCTCAACCTCAGCCTGGAGTTGGGTGAGGTCAGCATCCAGCTTCTTTTTGGTGCTCATCTGGTTGATGTTCTGAAACAGAAGTTCTTAAACTTGAGAAGTTCTTCCTGACTTGACCGATGAGAATAGATCAGGCCTCAACTGTAATTTACATGATTATATTTCCTTGTAAATATGATGTAAATAAGCCACTGACACTAACCTGGGAATGCAGCAGCCCCACTCTCTCACAGGCATCAGTCAGCTCCTGCTCGGCCATCTTGCGGCTCCTCTCCGTCTGCTCCAGGGCAGCCCTCAGCTCCTCCACTTCGGCCTGCATCAGGGAGCTCCTGCGCTCCACCATGGCTGCCTGCTCCCTCAGCTCTTCCTGGCTATGCAGAGCCTCATCCAGGTGCAGCTGGGCATCCTGGCAAACCAGTCACAACCATGTCTTGATTAGTTCTATGAAGCTGCAACTGAAGTGCAGCAAGAAAGTAGAGTTGTGGATCCTACTTCTAACACCAATTCAGCGAAGTTGGGGGATAGTGCTACTACCATGCTCTGTTATGATGCCACACATTACCCTGCTCTAAAATTCATCACGTGGCTGTTTGCAGTAAAACTGACCCTCACCTTAAGTTGTCCCTGGACATTCCTCAGCTGTTTCTGGGCCTCAGCAGACTGCCGGTTGACATGGCTCAGCTGGACCTCCATCTCGTTAAGATCAGCCTCCATTTTGCGTTTGAACCTGAGAGCATCATTCCTGCCCCTGACCTCAGCTTCCAGAGTGCTCTGCATGGACTCGATCAACCTCTGGCTGTTGCATTTTAGCTTATCCATCTCCTCGTCCTTCTCCGCTAGCTTCCTGCCCACTTCGCCTTTGACCTGGGCCAGCTCCAGGTGCACACGTAGGATCTTGGACTCCTCGTGCTCCAGAGAGGCCTGAGGGAGATACGGGTGGTGATTGAAGAGCACTTGCATTGAAGTGTACATGTAACTATAAAGAGTACAACCTACCAGGTTTCATGCGCAGAACTGAACTGAACCACACCAACTTTACTCATCTACAGTATTGTTGAAACACAGTACCTCTGCTTCCTCAAGAGCTGTCTGGATCTCTGCTTTCTCAGTCTCTATAATCTTCTTGGCCTTCTCCACTTCATGGATGCTCTTCACAGTCTCACCAAGCTGATCACTCAGGCCTGTGACCTCCTCTGGTGATCAAATAGAAAAACAGAGATTTGGTCTATAATTTTATCAGTTGCCTTTGCCTATAGGATACTTTTTAAAGTCTAAGAATGCCAAAACCACAGTCTCAGCCATACGCTGCAGCGTCTTGTTCTCTCTCTTCATGGTCTCCAGCTGATCCAGACATTCCTCGTAAGAATTCTTCATTTTGAAGAGCTCAGTGCTCAAAGCACGAGACCCTTTCTGGGAACCTTCCAGCTCAGCCTGACTCTCCTCATACTTCTGCTTCCATTCAGCCAAAATCTGAGGAGACAAAAAGTTTGTTAAAAAGAAATAGACCTCAACTTAGAATGATTTGAGTCCACTCCAAGTCATTTAATACCTTGTCAAAGTTCTTTTGCCTTTTGTCCAGGTTAGCGGCCCAGGCATTATTTTTCTCCTGATCAATCATCAGGTCCTCCACCTCTCCCTGCAGCCTCTGCTTGCTCTTCTCCAGAGAGGAACACTTAGCGTTCACAGCCTCAATTGTCTCTTCAGCATCCTGAAGACGCAGGGCAAGCTTCTTCCTAATAGATCAATGAAAAGTTATAGAGAGCCATAGATATAGAGATTTCAGCAAACGCTGCTATATATTAAGAAATAGAATGGTCTCTATATTGTCATCAACAGTTTAAAAAAAACACTGTATGTAAATCAGAATATCTTTGCAATTGAATGTTTGGTGTCGGCATGAGAGCCTAACACTGTATATCTACAGGTCTGACTAATCATACTTGGCCTCCTCCAGCTCTTCTGTTCTCTGGATGGCATCAGACTCGTATTTGGTTCTCCACTGAGCCACCTCTCCATTGGCCTTGGACATGCCGCGCTGCAGCTCTGCCTTGGCCTCCTGCTCCTCCTCGAACTGCTCCCTCAGCAGGTCACAGTCGTGGCGGGACGATTGGAGCACATGGGCTAGGGCATTTTTGACCTGCAAACACACCCAGTAAGGGAAACGTTTAGTATATGTCTTAATGTTTGTTTGACGTGATGCGGACATTTGAATCAGTTGTGTTTCTGTACCTTAAGCTCCTCTTCAGCCAGCCTCTTCAGTTCATCCACCTTCGAAGTCAAAGCCTGTTTGCTTCTGGTCAGCTGGGATACCAGCGATTCTCTCTCCTCCAGCTGACGAGAAAGCTCGCCACTCTCTGTTTGGAATCTTGCTTTTTGGACAGTGATGTCAGTGACGTTTCGCTGACTTTCGTCGCTTTTGGCCTTTAGCTCGCTGATTTGATCTTCAAGGCTTCGGCACATTTTCTCCAGGTTACTCTGGCAGAACAAAACATTCTTTATAGCCACAAATATAGGTTTGAAAATGTGCAATAAATCATGTTAACTTACCTTCAATTTGGACACCGACTCCATGTTGCTGACCAGGTCACTGATCTCCATTTTGTATTCTCCCTTCTCCTTCTCCAGCTTCTGTTTGACTCGCTGCAGGTTGTCGATGTGCTCTCCCATCTCGGCCATACTTTCTGCATGTTTCTTACGCAGGGCAGCAGAAGTAGCCTCATGGTGCAGAGTTGACTCCTCCAGGTCACGTCTCAGTTTCTGAAACTCGGCCTCTCGCTTCTTGTTCACCTCAATCTGAGCAATGGTGGCTCCACCAGCTTCTTCAAGCCTCTCACTGATCCCCTCAAGTTCCCTGGCGAGATCAGACCTCTGTTTCTCCACCTTAGCCCTGGCAGCACGTTCAGCCTCAATCTCCTCTTCCAGCTCCTCAATACGGGCCTGGAAAAAACAGAACAGTTGATAAAAAAAACATTGGATGCATTGTTGGCAGTTGCACCACATATCAACATCATTGCTTGAAACATTTGTTGCATTTTGATACCTGATGTTCCTTTAGTTTCTTCTGCAACTGGGCACCAAGGGCTTGCTCATCCTCCATTTTCCCAGCAAGATGACAAATTTCAAAGTCTTTCCTATAAGTTACATATTAATTGAAAGTTGTTAAAATGTGGATAAAACTTGATCCAGTAGAATGTATACAGTATGTAAGAAGTATTTAATCTTACTTCTTCTGCTTTTCATCCGTTTGCTGTTTTTCATTCTCCAGATCCATTATGGATTCCTGGGCATGTTTTAAATCTCCCTCAAACTTCTTCCTGGATCTCTCAAGGTCCATGGAATGTTTCTTCTCTTGTTCAAGAGAGCCCTCTAGCTGTAAAATCACATCGAATAATTTTAAGAATATACCAAGGTTAGGACGTCATGACATACAGTAGGCCTATGATGTACTGGACTTGTCAAACTCACGTCGTCCACTTGCTGTTCCAGCTTGACCTTGGCTTTGGTCAGAGTGTTGACTTTGTCTTCCTCTGCCTGGAGATCATATAAGACTTGCTGGTGGGCTTCTTGGAGGGCTTTCTTCTCCTTGGATACTTTAACAATGGTTTCATCCAGCGTTGACACTTCTTCAGTCAAGTTTTTCACCTGTTCACACAAACACAGAAACACAAAAGTGAACAGTTCTCATACTGATAAAATATATAGCTTCAATGTAGACTTTATGCCGGGGAAGTTTCTTTCACCTTGTTTTCCGTGGCATGTTTCTCTTTCTCCACTTTAACCAGGGTGAGCTCCAGATCATCAATGTCCTTCTTTAACTCAGAACACTCGTCCTCCAGCTTCCTCTTCCTGGCGGTCAGCTCAGCGTTTATCTCCTCCTCATCCTCCAGCCTCTCACTCAGCTCTTTAGCTTTGACCTCCAGCTGGATCTTGTTCTTGACGAGACTCTCACATCTCTCCTCCGCATCTGAAAGGTTCTCACTTTCCTACAGAATTATTTTCAAAACATGTTTAAATCAAATATTATATTTATTTGTTACCGGTAACTTCACAATTTAACAGTAATCTACCAGAATTCTGGAAATTTTAAAGGATTATAGCTAATTTTCATAACATGTAAAATATATACAATTAGAAAATAAGATGTTTTAAAAATGAAAAATAGAATGACAAAGCTGTAAAACATTATCCTAAATATAACCCATCAACTTAGTGAATACCGTTGGTGTTTAATATGAGGGTTTCAACATAAAATAACCTTTATATTTTTACATGCTTTTATTTATTTTACAATGTCAATATAGCTTTGTTGTAAAGTTTTTGGGGCCTAACTGGTGAATAACATACCGAAGCTACTTGTAACTGAAGATCGTTATTTTCCTGCAGAAGGGAGACCATTTTCTCCTCTAGTTCCTTCTTCTTGGCTTCAGCCTTGGCCAGGTTCTCCTTGCACTTGGCAAACTCTTCCTTCATGGAGGCCATTTCCTTCTCTGTCTCAGCACTTTTCAGCAGGGGCTTGATCTTGAAGTACAGCTTCATCCATGGCCAGTGTTTCACGTTCATGAAGGAGCGGATGTTGTACTGGACGATGAAGATAGATTCTCTGTGTGAGGAATAAGTGGTTATTACATCATCCCCATGGTCAGAAAAATGAAATATTATAGCTTCACAGATAATTAGTCAAGCAGATCAGTCCTACTGAGTCAATTGAACAGTCTTACCTTCGCTCCATCATCTTTTTGAACTCCTTCCTCATGACGAAGCCTCTGCAGAGCGCTTGAGTCATTGTAACCAACGCTGCCAGCTTCTCATCTCTCATCTCCTCCAGAGTTCCCAGCAGCCCAGCCTTAAAAAACACCTGAGAGACAAAAATACATAGTTGGGCCGTAGAATAGGATTTAAATTGACTGCCAATGTTAATATTGTGGTTTGTGATCGTGAACAAAATTGGGCTCCTCTTACCTTGGTGTGCCCGAATTTGTACTGAGTGTGGTCCACATCAATTGACCCCAAGAGCCTCTCTGAAGCTTTCTTGTTGTCAATGAACTGGCCATCGGGGATAACACTGGCATTCAATACTTTGTACCTGTTACAAACATGAAAGATATATACTTTAGGTATGTTGTATTTTTTTCAAAGGATTTAAATGCATAGCATTTTTGGTGAACTACCATGGGAATGATTGTATACCTTTGCTTGAAATCCCCATACAGGATTCTGCTCGGGAAACCTTTTCTGCAGATTCTGATACCTTCTAACACACCATTACACCTCAGCTGGTGGATCACCAAGGCATTCTCCATGAGACCTAAGATGTACAAGATTTTGGCTGCATTTTATCTGAAGAGAATGATTGTTAACTGCCATAGTGAGCTCCAAAAGTTTTGGGACAGTTACGCATGTTTTGTCGTTTTGGCTCTGTACTCCAGCAATTTGGATTTTAAATGACTATGAGGTTAACGTGCTTACTGTTAGCTTTAATTTTATGGTATTCTCATCCATATCGGATTAACCATTTCGAAATTATAACTTTTGTTTTACATAGTCCACCCATTTTAGGGGACCAAAAGCATTGGGACAAATTCACTTATGTGGATTAAAGTGGTCCAAAGTTGAGTATTTGGTCCCATATTCCTAGCACGCAAAGATATTTGTGCGTCTGTAACTTTCTCACTCATCATTATTCACAATTCTTTCAGGATTATCCGTCATCATGGTAGCATCCACATCCATGTCGAAGTGTTTTACAATACATTTTACAATGAAACAAAACAAAAAATTCACTGTCCCATTACTTTTGGAGCTCACTCCATCTCGTACATACACTCAGTAACCAATGCTTTAGTGCTACCTGGAGTCTTTGACTCGTTGGGAATCAAGCAGCGCACAAAGTGAGGATGAGTGCATCTGAGGTTTGTCATCAGCTTGCCCAAGTTCTCCTGTGGGATGATAGTAACGTGTTTGAGTGGAACGTTTGAGTCTCAATACCTCATTTGTAGTCATCATTTTCACTACTTGATGAATCCCCCTACCCTAAACAAGGCAGACACTGTTTGGAAGGAGCCCCCTTTCTTCTTGGCACCTTTCTTGCTAAGATCTGTCAATGAAACAAGCAAGAGTTGTGTGAATATCTATAACACCATGTTGTGTATACAAGACCATGTTTGTAGAGGTAAAGTTATAGATCCCATACCATCGGCTTGTGTAAAGCTTGCATATAAGAGAGACAGCAGTTTAACTGCAGACTTCTGATACAGCTGGACCACAGACTCGTTCAGCGGGTCCTTGTTCTTGTCCAGCCATCCACAGATGTTGTAGTCTACAGTTCCAGCATAGTGCATCAGGGAGAAGTGGGCCTCGGCCTTGCCTTTGGCAGGCTTGGGCTTCTGAAAGCAGCCAGTCTTTCCCAGATGCTGGTCGTACAGCTTGCTCTTGAAGGTGGTGTCTGAAGCCTTGGGGAACATGCACTCCTCTTCAAGGATGGAAAAGATGCCCATTGGCTGTAGTGGAATGAGGTTGATAAAAGGTTGATACGAGATACAACAGTAGTGTAAATTCTTGTCATCTGACGTTAAATATTCCCATTACACTTACCTTCTCAATGAGCTCAATGCAGGCAGCCAAGTCCATTCCAAAGTCTATGAACTCCCACTCAATTCCCTCTTTCTTGTACTCCTCTTGTTCCAGCACAAACATGTGGTGGTTGAAAAACTGTTGCAGTTTTTCGTTGGTGAAGTTGATACACAGCTGCTCCAGACTGTTGTACTGTAGAAAGTATTTGATTGACATACTGTATTTCAATGTTACAGAGACTGTATCATTAGATGAAGTACTGTGCTGAGGACATTCACTACTTACATCAAAGATCTCAAACCCAGCGATGTCCAGGACACCAATGAAGAACTGCCTTGGCTGCTTGGTGTCCAACATCTGGTTAATGCGGATAACCATCCACAAGAACATCTTCTCATAGATGGATTTTGCCAGGGCCATAACTGAATTATGGACCTAAAAGTTCAACAATAATACAACAGAATTGTAATAATCATAATGGACTGATTGATATGCATTTATTGGTAATATTGAATAGATATGATTTTTCACCTGCTGGACTGTCTGTCCCTTGGTGACATATTCATTTCCAACCTTCACTCTGGGGTAGCAGAGTGCTTTCAGCAGGACTGCAGAATTCAGGCCCAGGAGGTAGGCAATTTTGTCAGCCACTAAAACAATGACAGGAGCCGCAGAAGAGTTTTAACATCTCTATTACTTCAAGTTGACCACCCTCAAGGGACCATCACTGAGATGAGTCACATGTTGTACTTTTCAGAGTAGGTGTATATATACAGTATATTCATAGTATGTATACATATCCAAAACCCATGTTTACCCTCAGTGCCGTCTGGCTCTGCTTGCTCCTCTCTCGGCTTCTGCTTGAACTTCATGTTCCCATGATGCATCACAGCACCTGTCAGCTTGAAGATGCCCATCTTTTCATCCAGCGTGAAGCCCAAGATATCAATAGCAGTCTAGTAGCCACATCAATCAGATATAAGTAGATTCGATGTTAATAGAAGAGTAGGAAACAATATATATACTATAAGTAGATTCCACATCATGTTGTATTATGCTAATCGCATTATGGTAAATGTGCAAACATAATTTGCCAAGTTATTTGTCAAATCAAGAAGACCTACATCGGTGGCGACCAGTTCATCTTTGTCTACGATGCTGGTCACAGTGATCTGCCCCTGACTGATCATGGGGAAATCATATGGGTTGGTTGTGATGAGCAGCATCTCTGGGGAGATTAATATAGTCATTAGTGATTTTAAATTCAATACTCAGCTTTAATGTCAGGATGGACCATTGGCAATACCATTAATCATGTGATCCTTACCTATCAGCTCTGGCTTGTGGTTGGTCATTACTTGATAGAAGATGTGATAACTTCTCTCATCAGCGAGCTGGAATGCCACTCTGGACTTTTCCAGCAAGTCTGGGGAAAGAGTCAAGAGTGTCAATACCTTCCATAACCTCTAGTCTAGACCATGCACAGAAACATACAGCATAGACTCACATGTCTCAATGTCAGCTGATGCTAGCTTTCCAGTGGTTCCAAAATGAATCCTGATGAATTTACCCTGTTTGGAAAATAATAATTTATGATTCCTGGTTTGAACTGTAACATGTCTTTAAGAATTATATTAAAGGTAACGGTAATAGGCTCAACTTACAAATCGCGAGGAGTTGTCGTTCCTCACAGTTTTGGCATTCCCATAGGCCTCTAGCAGGGGGTTGGCTGCAATGATTTGATCCTCCAGCGAGCCCTGTAGAATAATAGCTTACACTTTACTTCACAAACCACTATTTATCTGATACTTACTTGTTAAAATGACTATTACATACATTTGAACTAGGTTTTTGTCAGCTGGCACCAGCCTGGTATCACAGGGCCTCACCTGCATTTTGCCACTGGTAGATTCTTTCTTCCCAGACACTGCGATTGTCGCAAAGTACTGGATGACACGCTTAGTGTTCACAGTCTTCCCTGCACCAGATTCTCCACTGAGTTCAGATAAATAAACAAGGTTGGGAAAAGAATAAGATAGGTAAGATAAGTGGTAAAAAAATATGACGGTTTGTTAATATAGAATGCAACTTACGTGATAAGGACAGACTGGTTCTCTCTGTCTGTGAATAAAAATATTTTGATGAGAGGGTTTAATGAGGGGGATATATTGACATAATCAGGTAATTCTGCTGAATAAGGTTTTCCATTACAGCCAAATATCAACCTTACCAGTGAGCATGAACTGATATGCGTTGTCAGAGACAGAGAAGATATGAGGCGGGGCTTCCATGCGTTTCTTCCCTCTGTAGGCCACTACCACCTCCTGGTTGTAGACTGGTAACCACTTATAGGGGTTTACAGTAACACAGAACAGCCCAGAGTAGGTCTGAAACACAGTTTAGTAACCAATTACTTTTGGCTCATCTCATTGATATTGTATTGGAGTGAATGATAAAGAATTGTACATACTACAGTGGTCTAAAGTACTTAAATAAAAATACTTTATAGTACAACTTAAGTCGTTTTTTGGTGTACGTTTACTTTAGCCAACTTTTACTTCACTACATGCCTAAAGAAAAGAATGTACTTTTTACTCCATACATTTTCCCTGACACCCATAAGTACTTGTTACATTTTGACAGGAAAATAGTCCAACTCACGCACTTATCAAGAGAACGTCCCTGGTCATCCCTACTGCCTGATCTGGTGGCCTCACTAAACACAAATGCTTCATTTGTAAATTATGTCTGAGTGTTCGAGTGTGCCCCTGGCTATCTGTAAATGTAAAAAAATATATATAATAATTGTGCTTTCTGGTTTGCTTAATATAAGGAATTTGAGAGGATTTATACTTTTACTTTGATACTTAAGTATATTTAAAACCAAATACTTTTAGACTTTTACTCAAATAGTATCTTACTGGGTGACATTCACTTGAGTCATTTTTATATTAAGGTATCTTTACTTTTACTCAAGTACTGTATGACAATTGAGTACTTTTTCCACCACTGACAGTACGTAATGTCAAGCAGTCTAGACTCACGTAGATCATCCATACTGCGTAACGCTCTTTGAGGTTATACAGCACAGTGGCCTCGTTGAGGTGGGTCATCATGGCCATGTCCTCAATCTTATCAAATTTAGGAGGATTCATTGGATACACATCATCCTCCGTCACTGTTACACCCTTGGAAAGTTAGACATGAGAGTTATTAACATGTAGTACTACTTCTGTTAATTACTAACATATTGTATTAGCTATTATTACAATGTACACTGAGTATACAAAACATTAACACCTGCTCTTTCTATGATAAAGACTGGCCAGGTGAATCCAGGTGAAAGATATGATCCCTTATTGACGACACTTAAATCCACTTCAGTGTAGATGAAGGGGAGGAGACAGGTTAAAGAAAGATTTTTAAGCCTTGAAACAGTTGAGACATGGATTGTGCATATGTACCATTCAGAGGGTGAATGGGTAAGACAAAAGATGTAAGTGCCTTTGATTGGGGTATGTTAGTAGGTGCCAGGCACACCGGTTTGTGTCAAGAACTGCAACGCTGCTGGGTTTTTCCACACTCAACAGTGTCCTGTGTGTATGAAGAATGGTCCGACACCCAAAGGACATCCAGCTAACTTGACAAAACTGTGAGAAACATTAGAGTCAAAATGGGCAAGCATCCCTGTGGAACGCTTTAAACACCTTGTAAAGTCCATGCGCAACGAACTATGGCTGTTCTGCGGGGGCAAAAGGGGGGGGTGCAACTCAATATTAGGAAGGTGTTCCTAATGTTTGGTATACTCAGTGTAGTAATACTGTCTATATTATTTACTTGTGGAGTCAAACACTCACTTGTCCACCAGTAATCTTTACAGTGACTTTGCCACCGTCTCTCTTCTGGATGTTGCCTTTGAGGTACAGCTCTTTGCTGTTGGTCACATAGCAGGCTGTCTTGGCATCAAATGGGATGTTCTGAGCGGCAATCCTCTCTCTCTCCGGTTTCCGGAGGTATATGGCTGCCTCGCCGAAAATGGCCATCTCTGCGTCCGTACTCATGGCTGGGCTTTTACTGTGAAGAGAAAGCAGAGTTTCAAAATAAGTCCAAAGAATTCACTTTCTCTGATGGAGAGACATCCAGTGACAGGAATCAATGAAAAGGACCAGCTGAGAGAGGACTGTAAAATAAAGCGTCTTCAACCTTACCCAAATCCAGACTCGCTGAGAAAAGGTTGCTGTTTTGTTTCACTCACCTGAGGAGATATAGGAACCATTCTTTTTTTATTCATTTTTGAATGAAATAAAACATTTGAAAACATCATAATGGAACCTTTTGCTGATAAAAAGCTTTAGCATAGACAGTCAGTAGTGCACAAACCTCTATAGGAGAGGGTTTAATATTACTCACCAGAGTTCTCCCTCAGACGGATCCCTCAGTAATCAAAGGGACTCACTGGAGCGGCTTTTATTGAGATAATTTGGGTCGCCCCTCAAATCCTTCCCGTTGTTTTGGGCATGGAAAAGTAAGCCACCCCCCTGATTAGTTCTCTGTCATCTCTCATTATGGGGCTTATTCTGGGATCTAGTGGCATGGTGGCCAGACAATGGTTTTCAGAGGCCAGACATGACATAAACCGATAGATGGAATAGGAGAAATGTGAAACCTTGAAATAGTTTGCATCTTACATTTTTTGGGAGGGACAGCTATCCATTTAAGATGACGCAAAGATAAGGATACATTTGTGATCCTATTCTAAGCATGATCTTAATTTGTCCAAGAAATGGCATTTCAGCATCTGTATATTTTGCCAGGCATATAGATGTTCCATCTATAATGTATAGTTCCATCATTTATATTTCTAGTTTAAAACATCAATCTAACATAAATCAATAGCATGGAGATACTCATCTGTTAATCTGTTTGTATTTGGGCAGAAAGAGCCCAGGACCTTATTGGAAATCGAATTAAAGCTCCAGTGTAATCCTGCTGTATACAAAACATGCAGAATGGGTATTATACTTCCATGCCAAGTGTAAATTCCAATCTGGTTTTCAGACAATTGAAATTCCAAAGTTATGATGATGACTTGACCGAATGCGTGCGTTTATAACTGGACCACAAAAATAAGACAAACACAGGTGGGATGCGCCACCCTAAATATGATAGTCAATCACTGTGCACTAAACAGGAAGAACTAAAGAAGGCATCACACAGCTAATGATTTAGCTCAGCGATAGGAAATGTCTCTGTGCCTTTCTGATCAGTCTGGATTGACTTTTGATTATGGGGCCTTAATCATGGCTAATCCTGAGATAGCATGCAAGCTTTAGGCCCGTAGGCCTTTTGTGTGTGCGTGTGTTCTGTATTGGACTTTGACATTGGAGAGGTCTATTTTGGCTGTCGTGGGGAAGCCCAAAATGTCACCATGCATTCTCCTGAGGATCTCTACTAATCTCTGAAAATCGCAGACTCTCAAATGAAATTAAAACTACATGGCAGTCCTGCCGGGTCTAAATTGAGCCTCAAAATCCATACTGTTTGGCTAAGGGACTAATGATTTGGATGATTGTGTTACACTTGTTATACTGTTGCCTTGTTTGGCAAGATAAGGACCAAAATTAGATCACTGGAGGATATGTTAATGCAAAACAGATAAAAGTGAATGTTAATGTTTTGTGTCACACTTTAAAACAACCCCAGAAACAGTTATACATGCACCTGCTTCATGTATTTTGTACTATAGTTCCACTAGGTTGTGCTACAGTCTATACATAAACAGATCCAGGCATCCAGGTAGGCATCCAGGTAGGCATCCAAGCAGGTACAAATCCTGGGCCTTCTAACCACTTCTGGGTCTTCTACTCACTCAGATTAAGGCTGGTACATAAGATAAAAAATATGTAATACAAATGTTGTTTTTTATTTTCCTTTTTTTGGGCAAATAATACACACATCAATCAATCAATGTAGTACTGAAATATATGAATACAGTAATCCCTCGTTTATCGCGGGGGTTACGTTCCGAAAATGACCCGCGATAAGTGAAATCCGCGAAATAGAAAACTTTTTTTTTTTTACAATTAGCAACTATTACATGTATACAAATACAGTGACTCACGTGTAGGCCGTTTCGTCGACATTATGGGTTTAGGAGATGTTCGAAATTACAAGATAATTTGGCCAATTTAATGTAAATTTGCCAAGCTGTTTTATGTACGTACACATAACTGCACGAGACGACAAAATGATAGCACAATTCGTAGCATGTTTTGATACAAGAAGCGGGAGTGAGTTTTTAGCGAATCAGAATGCAGAGCACAATGCACCAAAAAAAAATAAAAAATGCATTATGAAAATCCGCGAAATAGCGAATCCGCGATAAGTGAACCGCGAAGTGGCGAGGGATCACTGTACTTATGTTTTTGTATCGTATCGTACCTTCCCGGCATCCCTGCTCTTGGCTCTAATCTTGTTGAGCTGGGACTCTGCGACGTCAGCCCTCTCCTCTGCCTCCTCCAGGTCATGCTACATCTTTCTGCACTTAGTCAGGTGGGTGTTGGCCTGCTCTCCCTGGAACAACACCACCAGACCATAATACAAGAAGTCAGGGATTAACAATAACATCCAGGTACTTTCTCATTAGGTCATAGATCTAAGCTTACAGCTTCCTCAGCCTTACATTTCTAGGCCTTCACTTTCAACTGCAGCTTGTCCACCAGGTCCTGCAGCCTTTGGACAGTCTTCTTGTCCTCTTCGGTCTGCAAGCAGAGATCAGCAGATCAATCAGTGAGGTAAAGGAAATTAGATCACTTCTGATTGATTCAGATTCCTCCGAACTCATTTCTCTACTACCTGGTAGGTGAGCTCCTTGACTCCCTGCTCATATTTTCTGACTCCTTTCATGGCATCAGCTCCTCTTTTCTGCTCAGCCTCCAGTTCTGGATCACATCACAAGTAGTCAACACTTTATGAATAGTTTCAGGCTTCCTCTGGGATACCCTTCCATTATAGCAGGTAAAAAACAATGATTTCACTATGCCTCCAGTCTAGCAGCTCTGGGAGACAGCACCATCTGCCGGTATGTCATTAGATTAATCTAGAGTATTTGAGTCCCATACTATGATAATCTTGTGAAAAAGGGGATGGGTTACCTGAACCTCCAGTTTCTGGAGCTGCTTCTTGCTGCCCTTCATGGCCAGGTTTTCAGCCTCATCCAGGCGGTGCTGTCACGTTCCTGACCTTATTTCCTTTGTTTAGTCTTTGTTTAGTTGGTCAGGACGTGAGCTGGGTGGGTATATTCTATGTTTTGTGTTTCATTGGTTTAGGTGTGTCTTATTGGCCTGATATGGTTCTCAATCAGAGGCAGGTGTTTTACGTTGTCTCTGATTGGGAACCATATTAAGGTAGTTTTCACTGTTTGTTTGTGGGAGATTGTTTCCTGTCTTTGTGTTCTGCACCAGATAGGACTGTATCGGTTTTCACGTTTGTTATTTTGTATTTTGTATAGTGTTCACGTTATCGTCTCTTTGTTATTAAACATGTTGAACACTAGCCGCGCTGCGTTTTGGTCCTCTCCTTCATCCCAGGAAGAAAGTCGTTACAGAATCACCCACCAAGATCGGACCAAGCAGCATGGTAAGCGGCAGCAGCAGCAGCAGGAGCAGCGATGTCAGGAGGAATGGACTTGGGAAGACGAACTGGATGGTAAGGGACCCTGGGTTCAAGCTGGAGAGTATCGCCAACCTCGTGAAGAGCTGGAGGCAGCTAAAGCCGAGAGGCGGTGGTATGAGGAGGCTGGAAGCCTGAGAGTCAGCCCCAAAAATGTCTTGGGGGGGGGTAAAGGGGAGTGTGGCGAAGTCAGGTAGGAGACCTGCGCCAACTCCTCGTGCTTACCGTGGAGAGCGAGAGTACGGGCAGACACCGTGTTGTGCGGAAAAGCGCACGGTGTCTCCTGTACGTGTGCTTAGCCCGGTGCGGTACATTCCAGCTCCACGTATCGGCCGGGCTAGAGTGGGCATCGAGCCAGGTGCCATGAAGCCGGCTCAACGTATCTGGTCTCCAGTGCGTCTCCTCGGGCCGGTGTACATGGCACCAGCCTTACGCATGGTGTCCCCAGTTCGCCAGCACAGCCCAGTGCGGGCTATTCCACCTCGCCGCACTGGCCTGGCTACGGGGAGCATTCAACCAGGTAAGGTTGGGCAGGCTCGGTGCTTAAGAGCTCCTGTACGCCTTCACGGTCCGGTATATCCGGCGCCACCTCCTCGTCCCAGCCCAGTACCACCAGTGCCAACACCATGCACCAGGCTTCCTGTGCGTCTCCAGAGCCCTGTTCCTCCTCCACGCACTCGCCCTGTGGTGCGTGTCTCCAGCCCGGTACCACCAGTTCCGGCACCACGCACCAAGCCTCCTGTGTGTCTCCAGAGGCCAGAGTCTGCTGTCTGCCCAGCGCCACCTGCGCTGCCTGTCTGCCCAGCGTCGCCTGCGCTGCCCGTCTGCCCAGCGCCGTCTGAGCTGTCCGTCTGCGCAGTTTTACGTTGTCTCTGATTGGGAACCATATTAAGGTAGGCTGTTTTCACTGTTTGTTTGTGGGTGATTGTTTCCTGTCTTTGTGTTCTGCACCAGATAGGACTGTATCGGTTTTCACGTTTGTTATTTTGTATTTTGTATAGTGTTCACGTTATCGTCTCTTTGTTATTAAACATGTTGAACACTAGCCGCGCTGCGTTTTGGTCCTCTCCTTCATCCCAGGAAGAAAGTCGTTACAGGTGCTGCAGGTCCTTGACTAACCTCCAGATTCTTCTTCATCCTCTCTACATGACCGCTGGTGTCCTGCTCCTTCTTCAGTTCCTCAGCCATCATGGCCACCTGTGTAGGAGAACATTTCATCTCATCATATTGTTGTTGGTTTTACATGACATGATATGGAGGTAAAATAGTGTGAATCTTTGCTTGATATGACACAGTGATGGCTTTCTTGGCTTTCTCCTCTGCGTTCCTGGCCTCCTGGATGGCATCCTCCACTTCCCCTTGCAAGCTGACTGACATCTGCATCCAGATTTTTCTTGGTGTTGAGAAGACTGGTGTTCTGTTAAAGTATGGCATTATAGATAATTTTATTAGATGTTACAATAGTGGCATGGGAAATCTATATAAACCAAGGCAAGGCTACATATTTGTGAGTATACCTGGGAATGCAGCAGCCCCACTCACAGGCATCAGTCAGCTCCTGCTTGGCCATCTTGCGGCTCCTCTCCATCTGTTCCAGGGCAGCCCTCAGCTCCTCCACTTTGGCCTGCATCAGGGAGCTCCTGCGCTCCACCATGGCTGCCTGCTCCCTCAGCTCTTCCTGGCTACGCAGAGCCTCATCCAGGTGCAGCTGGGCATCCCGAGGAGAGAAATAAACTCAACTTTTTAATAAAGTTAATTAGTAAGACATTATAGATTCATATTATGTAGAAATGCTTTGAATGCATTACCTTGTGGTCTGCCTGGACATTTCTCAGCTGTTTCAGGGCCTCACCAGCCTGCCTGTTGGCGTGGCTCAGCTGAACCTCCATCTCGTTGAGATCGGTCTCCATCTTCTTTTTGATCTTCAGGGCCTCTTTCTGCTGAGGGTCTCAGAGTCTAGGACCGACTGGATGGTGTCAACGACATGCTGGTTGTTTAGTTTGATTTGCTCCATCTCCTCCTCTTTCTCCGCCAGCCTCCTGTCCACTTCACCTTTGACCTGGGTTATCTCCGGCTGGATACGAAGGATCTTGGATTCTTCGTGTTCCAAAGAGGCCTAAAATAATTGGATAAATTGTGTGGGGGGGGGGGGGGGGGGGGGGGGGGTGACAATGACGAAACAATATCTGTTATTCATGCTGAAATTATTCAATTGATTATTGACATTTTCATATTTCAGGACATTTCTCCATTGGCATCAAACCTCGGCTTCCTCCAGAGCAGATTGGATCTCAGATTTCTCTGTCTCTGTTTGCTTCTTGTTCTTCTCCAGTTCATGGATGGCTTTGCTATTCTCACCAACTTGTTCCATCAGATCAGATATTTCCTCTGGAATAACATTAGTATCATTGTTAGTTACAGATCTGAAGTTTAAACCTGCAGAGACACAGACTATTGTCTAGTTAGCATACGTTGCAGGTTCTCTCTCTTCATGGCCTCCAGGTTCTCCAGACATTCCTCGTAGGAGTTCTTTATTTTGAAGAGTTCAGTGCTGAGGGAACAAGACTCTTTCTGGGAACCTTCCAGCTCGGCTTGACTCTCCTCATACTTCTGCTTCCATTCAGCCACAATCTAAGGAGGGTTTGAAAGATATTGGTTAAAGGTGGTTGACTTGATTTGAGCTTTTTGGCAAAACATTGGTAGTCTAATTTAGTGTAGTCTACTACTTAAGGGTCAGAATTGGTGGGTGACTGATAAACTTTTTTATGGAGGTCGCTACATGTAAATTCAATACAAGTGTATTACCTTGTCATAGTTCCTTTGCTTTTTATCCAGGACAGCTGCTTGACTATTTGCTCTCTCCACATCAGCCATGAGGTCCACCACTTCTCCCTGCAGCCTCTGCTTAGTCTTCTCCAGAGAGGAACACTTGGCATTCACAGCCTCAATGGCCACCTCAGCATCCTGGAGTTGCTGGGCAAGCTTCTTCCTGAGGATATGAATGTCCTTCTTTTAGTGTTGAAACACAATGTTTCTTGGCCTCATGAAGGTGAGCAGTACATTTCTAAAGCACAATGTTTAAAAGGCCTGTATCTTCTGACACACTTGGCCTCCTCCAGGTTATCAGTACGCTGGATGGCATCAGTCTCATATTTGGCTCTCCACTGAGCCACCTCTACATTGGCTTTGGACATTCCCCTCTGCAGCTCTGCCTTGGCCTCCTGCTCCTCTTCAAACTGCTCCCTCAGCATCTCACAGTCATGGCGAGATGATTGGACAGCGTGAGCTAAGGCACTCTTAGCCTTTACAGAAACAAATTAAAGCAGATCAAGCATCCACCTTTACACCAAAAGATGGGAGTTGGTTATGATTTGGATGTTATAATTTTTAAGCATGTGTAGAGCTGTGTACTTTGACTTTTTAGACTCTTTAGAGGTCTAGATATGAATTCATTCTTCAAAGTATAATTTTAAAACAAACTTTGGTTTCTTCTTCAAGCTGCCTATTCAGCTCTTCAATTTGTTGAGTGAATGACAACTTGGTCCTTGACATCTGAGAAAGTATCTTTCTCGTCAAGCCGGCGGGAAAACTTGCCTTTCAAATAAAGTATTATAAGAACATTTGTTAGAACAGGCCCTCTTTGATTGTGGTCCAAGTGGTGGATTATTGCCAACTCAGCATGATGTATTTCCTACCATTCTCAGTTTGAAGTCTTGCTCTTTGAGTATTGAGATCAGTGAGCTGGCGAGTGTTCTCATCATGCTTGACCTTGTATTCGCTCAGCCGGTCCTCCAGAGCATGACACATCTTCTCGTAATTTGCCTTAGAAAAATAATAAGCAATGTTATCTGTTTTCATGAATTAAAAAAAGTATGAATGCATATTTCTGTAATGGAATGAGATTGTTCTCTACCTTGGATATGGACACTGATTCCATGTCGCTGACCAGATCATCAATCTACATTTTCTGTTCACTCTTTTCTTTCTCCAGCTTCTGCTTGATACGCTGCAGATTGTCAATGTGCTCTGCCATGGTGTCTGCATATTTCTTATGCAGGGAAGCAGAAGTAGCCTCATGGTGCAGAGTTGACTCCTCCAGGTCTCGTCTCAGTTTCTGAAACTCGGCCTCTCGCTTCTTGTTCACCTCAATCTAAGCATTGGTGGCTCCACCAGCTTCTTCAAGCCTCTCGCTGATCTCTTCAAGTTCCCTGGAGAGATCAGACCACTGCTTCTCCACCTTAGCCCTGGCAGCACGTTCAGCCTCAATCTCCTCAATATAGGCCTGAAATAAAGTATTGAAGGAAACATTTTAAACACATAAAGGTCTTAATCTTGAAGGCAATATTTTCTCGTTGAGTACCTGGAGCTCCTTGATCTTTTTCTGAGATTGAGCTGACGAACTTGGCTCGTCCTCAAATTTTGGTGAGAAGCTGGCTGAACTCACAAGTCTTTCCTGCCAAGTCAAACCATATGATCAGAGTTTCTATCAAAATCACATGTTCTAGAATATGAATGGATGAATAACTGAAGTGTTTATTGCACTTTTTCAGTCGATCCTCCAGCTGCTGCTTGTCGTTCTCCAGATCCATTACAGAGTCTTGTCAGTTTCAGATCCCCTTCAAGCTCTCTCTTTGTCCTCTCAATATCCATCCGTATCTTTTTTTCTTGCTCCAGAGAACTCTCAAGCTGGAAAAGGAAGTAGGAAGTATGTTTAATAGTGAAACCTATCCAGAATAAAAGCTAATAAAGCTCAATGATTAGACTTACATTGTCCACTGGTTGCTCCAGCTTAACTTTGGCTTTGGTCAGAATGTTGACTTTGTCTTCCTCTCCCTGGGGGTCATCCAAAGCTTGTTGGTGGGTCTCTTGGAGGGCTTTCTTGTCCTTGGATAATTTTCCAATCGTCTCATCTAAACCTGACATTTCTTCTGTCAAATTTTTCACCTGAAGTTTTTGGAAAAAAGACACGTCAGTGAATGAAGGATCTTACCTTTTTTGGAAAACAGACCCGTTCATGAAAGACATTCACCCTGTTTTCAGTGGCATGTTTCTCCTTCTCCACTTTGGCCAGGGTGAGTTCCAGATCATCAATGTCCTTTTTCAGCTCAGAGCACTCATCCTCTATCTTCCTCTTCTTGGAAGTCAGTTCAGCATTGATTTCCTCCTCATCCTCCAGCCTCTCACTCAGCTCTTTGGCTTTGGTCTCCAGTTGGATCTTGTTCTTGATGAGGCCCTCACATCTCTACTCTGCATCCACCAGACCTTCACTTTCCTGGAAAGAAAATGTCTCCAACAAAATATAATATTCTGTTGATATTTTCTATTGCATCCTAATAACCTTGCTTTTTGATGTGATAGAATTACTCTGGATCTCTAGAGCAAGTCATTCAATGTTGTAAGAACATTGTTTCCTATCCTTTGGCACTCAATAACTATACTTACAGCCTGAACTTGGAGTCGCAGGTCATTCTTCTCCTGGAGCAGGGTCACCAATTTGGCCTCCAGCTCGTTCTTCTTGGTCTCTGCTTTGACCTGGTTGTCCTGGCACTTGTCAAAATCCACTAGTCTAAAGAAGGCCAGTTTTATTGCTTCTTTAATCAGAACAACATTTTTCAGCTGTGCTAACATAATTGCCTTTTAAAATTATCAACTTGGATTAGCAAACACAACGTGCCATTGTACGCCTATGTAGATATTCCATACAAAATCTGACGTTTCCTGCTACAATGGTCATTTACAACATTAACAATGTCTACACTGTATATTTTATCAATTTGATGTTATTTTAATGGACAAAAAATTTGCTTTTCCTTCAAAAACAAGGACATTTCTAAGTGACCGCAAACTTTTGAACGGTAGTGTATATATTTTGTTTTATAATTCAATTAAAAGTTTCCACCATATTAGAGCAATTCTATCAGATATGTGAAGGGGTGTGAACAATGGTAGGAGGGAGGGAACAACTTTCTGGAGTGACATGCATCCCAGGTTTTTACCCTCAGCGCCATCCGGTTCCGCCTGCTCCTCTCGCTGCTTCAACTTCATGTTCCCATAATGCATCACAGCACCAGTCAGCTTGTAGATGTCAATCTTCTCCTCTGAGGTGAATCCTAGGATGTCAATAGCACTCTAGAAGCACATCAGTGGACAGTGTTTTTTTTAAATGAACGAAACAGAGCATTTGCAAGGGATCCTGATCAAATCAGGAATTAGGAGACAAATTCAACACATTTTCTGCAATTTGAGTTTGATTGCATTTAGCCCAAGTTTCTCTACTTACAGCAGTAGACAGCAGTTCATCACAGGCATCGATACTAGCCACAACAATTTCCCCTTGGCTGATAAACGGGAAGTCATAAGGGTTGGTGGTGATGAGAAGAGTACCTTTGAGCTCAGGCTTCTTGTTGGACACGATCTGGTAGAAGATATGGTAGCTCCTCTCTGCTGACAATTGGAATGTCACCCGGGATTTTTCCAGGAGATCTGCCAAAGCAAAGAGAACATGTCTGTGCTGTGTATCATGTGAATGTCACCGTGTAACATAGATATTTCTGAGCCAAATGTGGCATACAACTTACGGTAACACTTTACTTGGATAGTCTGTAGAGTATATACAGATGGACTATCAGTAACATTTCAACTAACTATCTACTAACCCGAACCCTAACCCTAAACTTAACCCTTACCCTAACCTTAACCATTTCCCTAACCCTTATTCTAAACCAAACCCCAACCCTAACCGTAACCATAGTAAGCAGCTTCTTATCAACAGTCTGTTGATAGTATGACCTGGAAAATCCGGACTATGCAAATAGTGTGACCCAACTTACAAGTCTCAAAATCAGCAGAAGCCAGTTTTCCTGTAGTTCCAAAGTGAATTCTGATGAATTTTCCCTGAACAGAGATAAAACAAGACGGTAATGACCTTGATGACTTAATAATGATGACAAATAAGTGACACCATATGACATAGACAGAAATGCTAATTTACAAAGCGAGAGGAGTTGTCGTTCCTAACGGTCTTGGCATTTCCAAAAGCCTCCAGCAGAGGGTTGGCTGAGATTATCTGGTCTTCCAGGATTCCCTACAGGTAAGAAACGACAGATCAACCAGTCAGCCAATCAAGTAACATGAATTAATTCAATCATAAAGTACAGCAGATGATCTGTCTGTTTAGATTACTACTAAAGGCATGTTCTTTGTATAGCTGTCTGAACAGTGTTCCTTGAGAGGAAAATAAAGATGTTGAATTCTACGTGCATGCATTTTGCCTGGACCCTCTTTCTTCTTGTCCCCATTTCCAGACACTGCGATGGTCGCAAAGTACTGGATGACACGCTTGGGGTTCACAGTCTTCCCTGCACCGGATTCTCCAGAGAGAAACACAAAGTACATCCATAAAAAACACAATGTTTCTTCCTGTTGAAGAACTTAAGTCTGTTGATTTTCAAGTTCCGTTACTTACGTGATCAAGATGGACTGGCACTCTCTATCTAAATGAAAAGGAGCATCACAATCATGATAAGAACATCCTGTATATGAATAGACGACAAACTAATAAATGACATTGAAGAACTTGAATCCTACCAGTCAGCATAAACTGATAGGCATTGTCGGAGATGGAGAAGATGTGGGGTGGAGCTTCCTGACGTTTCTTCCCTCTATAGGCCACTACCACCTCCTGGTTGTAAACTGATAACCACTTATAGGGGTTCACAGTGACACAGAAAAGCCCAGAGTAAGTCTGAAAACACAGCAGTGATTGTAAAATCCGTTTAAGGAGAGTAATGTGGAAAGGGTGAGCTTTGGAAACAAGCTCAACTTCAGACAAAGACCAACCTTCACTCATGTCAAATGTGACTCGCGTAGATCTTCCATGCTGCGTAACGCTCTTTGAGATTATACAGCACAGCGGCCTCATTGGGTCATCAGGTGGGTCATCATGGCCATGTCCTCAATCTTATCAAATTTAGGAGGATTCATGGGGAAGACTTCGTCTTCCTTCACTGTTACAGTCTATGTTTAGGAAGAAGAAATAGATACATCTCTGGAAAATACTCGATCTCGACTGTTTACATCTTTTTTTTTTTTACATGGCACTGTACTAGTTTGATTAGACGTAACTCAATGCTCCCGCTTCAGTCTGAACGGTTGCTTTGCTGCCCTCTTTGCTCTGTAGAGTGCCTTTGACATACAGCTCCTTAGGCTCAGACACAAACACAGCCGTCTTGGCATCAAAGGGTCTGTTCTGTGCTTCTATCCTCTCTCTACCAGACTTCCGGAGGTATGGGGAAGCTTCCCCCAAACACACCCATCTCAGCCTCTGAACTCCTCTTTGTAAAGCACCCTGGAGGGGACTGGGGGGACAGAGATGGAAGTTGGAAAAGAAATTCAAAGTATTTGTCAATTGAACTGAAGAATAAGAATGACTTTTAGACCACAAGAAGCTGCTGAGGGGAGAGCAGCTCATTATAATGTCTTCAATGGAGCAAATGGAATGGCATCAAAACCGTGGAAACCGTGTGTTTGATGTATTTGATACCATTCCACTCATCACGCTCCAGCCCTTACCACGACCCCATCCTCCTGACTTTTAGACACTTACCTCCCTCTGAGGATTGAATTCATGTATGAGATCCTTTCAGTAATGTGCGTTCCTATAAAAGAGAACTCAGATCACTCATCAAATCATAAGATCACAGTAAAAATGTTCAGCAATGTTTTCATTGGAACGTAATGGAAGTCATCACAAGGCACAAGTACACTATACTTCACAGAGTTTGGAGGGCCTCATCAATAGCACCTCCAATCGTAAAATGTAGATGTCTGCTTCTCCTCCTCCTTTTATAAGGTTCCCTTTGGCTCAAGCGGAGACTGAGCAAATGCCTATATTTGGGTCAAAGCCCCTTGAGAATGTGTGGCTTGAGGGAGGTGATGAGATTGGTATGTGATATTAAGGCAAATTAATGTCACTCGGCTTTTGTCACAAATCTGCAGGGAGCAGCTGCAGCTCAGGGGGAGATCTCATAGGACAGACTCAGAGGGGAGTGACCTCTGAGATACATCCTTGGCCAGCAGCCTCTGATGCAAGGGTCTCCAAGGTTTTCAACATTACCTTGTTGACTCGTCTATGCAGAGAAACAGAATGCAATGCTTTCTTAAGAATCATGCAGATCTTTGTATTACAAGAGGTGTCAGTGAGGGCTCCAAAAGCTTAATGGCTGATTTAAATAACTAAAATCCATCTGACTTGTGATTGGGCTTATGAATTAAAGCATAGCTGGTTTCTCCTTCAATACACATTCCTTCAATAGACATTCCTTTAGGCTCTTCACAGAAACCTCTGAGATTAGTGGATGAGGGCGTGGCCGAGATTTGGTCCTCAAGGTCCAGCATCTCACCATGAATCAGCTTTGAGTACAAAAGGACAACACCCAAGATGTGTATTGTGCTATGCTGTACTTTACTGTGCTGTACTGTAAAGTACAGCACAGTAAAGTCCTTGTTGATAATTACTGTACTTTAGAAAGCCATAGAATATTATGTATAATTACATAAACAATGGCGCCGCAGAAGGGGCAGATGGAGTGGTCTTCTGGTCAGGCTCCGTAGACGGGCACATCGCCCACTGCTCCCGAGTACTAGCCAACGTCCAATCTCTTGACAACAAGGTAGACGAAATCCGAGCAAGGGTTGCCTTCCAGAGAGACATCAGAGATTGTAACATTCTCTGTTTCACGGAAACTTGGCTTACTCGGGATTCGTTATCAGAGTCGGTACAGTCACCTGGTTTCTTCACGCATTGCGCCGACAGAAACAAACATCTCTGTGGTAAGAAGAAGGGCGGGTGTGATCATAACAGCATACAGGAACTCAAGTAATTTGTTCACCTGACCTAGAATTCCTTACAATCAAATGCCGACCGCATTATCTGCCAAGAGAATTCTCTTCGATTATAATCACAGTCGTGTACATCCTCCCCAAGCAAACACCTCGACGGCCCTGAAAGAACTGGAAACCACATATCCTGAGGGTGCATTTTTTGTAGCTGTGGATTTTAACAAGGCTAATCTGAAAACAAGGCTCCCTAAATTTTATCAGCATATCGAATGCGCAAAATTCTGGATGATTGTTACTCTAACTTCCGCGACGCATACAAAGCCATCCCTCGCCCTCCTTTCGGCAAATCTGACCACGACTCCATTTTGTTGCTCCCAGCCTATAGACAGAAACTAAAACAGGAAAGCTCCTGTGCTCAGGTCTGTTCAACGCTGGTCCGACCAATCTGATTCCACGCTTCAAGATTGCTTCGATCACGTGGACTGGGATATGTTCCGGATAGCATCGAACAACAACATTGATTCGGTGAGCGAGTTTATTAGCAAGTGCATCGGTGATGTTGTACCAACAGCGACTATTAAAACCTTCCCCAACCAGAAACCTTGGATTGATGGCAGCATTCGCGCAAAACTGAAAGCGTGAACCACTGCTTTTAATCAGGGCAAGGCGACCGGAAATATGACCGAATACAAACAGTGTAGCTATTCCCTCCGCAAGGCAATCAAACAAGCTAAGCGTCAGTATAGAGACAAAGTAGAGTTGCAATTCAAAGGCTCAGACACGAGAGGAATGTGGCAGGGTCTACAAGCAATCACGGAATACAAATAGAAAACCAGCCCCGTCGCAGACCCCGATGTCTTGCTAAACAACTTCTTTGCTCGCTTTGAGGACAATACAGTGCCACCAACACGGCCCGCTACCAAAACCTGCGGACTCTCCTTCACCGCAGCCAACGTGAGTAAAACATTTAAACGTGTTAACCCTCGCAAGGCTGCCGGCCCAGACAGCATCCCTAGCTACATCCTCAGAGCATGCGCAGACCAGCTGGCTGGTGTGTTTACGGACATATTCAATCAATCCCTATCCCAGTCTGCTGTTCCCACATGCTTCAAGAGGGCCACCATTGTTCCTGTTCCCAAGAAAGCTAAGGTAACTGAGCTAAACGACTATCGCCCCGTAGCACTCACTTCCGTCATCATGAAGTGCTTTGAGAGACTAGTCAAGGATCATATCACCTCCACCCTACCTGACACCCTAGACCCACTCCAATTTGATTACCGCCCCAATAGGTCCACAGACGACGCAATCGCAATCGCAATCACACTGCCCTAACCCATCTGGACAAGAGGAATACCTATGTAAGAATGCTGTTCATCGACTACAGAATTTAACACCATAGTGCCCTCCAAACTCGTCATTAAGCTCGAGACCCTGGGTCTCGACCCCGCCCTGTGCAACTGGGTCCTGGACTTTCTGACGGGACGCCCGCAGGTGGTGAGTGTAGGAAACAACAACTCCACCCTGCTGATCCTCAACACTGGGGCCCCACAAGGGTGCGTTCTCAGCCCTCCCCTGTACTCCCTGTTCACCCATGACTGCGTGGCCATGCACGCCTCCAACTCAATCATCAAGTTTGCAGACGATACTACAGTGGTAGGCTTGATTACCAACAACGACGAGACGGCCTACAGGGAGGAGGTGAGGGCCCTCGGAGTGTGGTGTCAGGAAAACAACCTCACACTCAACGTCAACAAAACAAAGGAGATGAACCCTCAGCTTATGCTGCCCCCTATCCAGGCAAGGTTACTATGGTGTTACTTAGGAGACTTAATTGAATGAATACATTCCTGGATGGCCAGCTGTCCTAAAGATGACAGTGAGAAGGGATCTTAGGGTTGGGGATGCGCCTCATTTCAATAAGTTATCTCCTCTACCCCTATCCTTGTTCATTCCCCTTTGTCAATCACAGATGTCCAGGTCAATATGAGAGTTTTCAGAAACTCTGCCACTGAGAGAAAAATAATAGCTTTGCTTCTGAAAAGTCTGTAAGCATGTATTTATTTCCTGAAATATGCCGAATTCAAGTGAGCCCTGGCCAAGAGCCCTGGCCAAGAAAGCAGCATACATATTTACACATGAGACACAACACAACATAAAACATAACTATGGATGGAAGTTTAAACAGTGCAAAGTGCATAAAATAACTTAAAAGAGCAGGTTTAAAAACGTGCAATCTATGGTCAACAGCCCTCCAATTTCAAATCATCAATCAGAATAGAATGATTTGGTTTTAATTCCTTCTGCAAATTGTTCCAAGATGACCGAGCAGCAAATCTAAAACCACTCTGACCAAACTCAGTTTTCTGTGTTGGGAACCTTATATAAAATACAGTTCTGTGGCCTCAGACGAAAGTATCTACCTGAAGCGGAGTAGGGGGTTACTTTCTTGATCTTGAGAATATCCTTTTGTTTTGTTTTCTCTGCATTTCTCTGGCCCAGTGCAGTCAAAAACGTGATTTTTCTGTGGTTTTATATACTGTATTTTTCTGTGGTTTTATATACTGTATTTTTTCCACACTATAAGGTTGGAAGAATACTGTGAAATTGTGAAAATGACAATAATTCCCTTTTAGTGTACAGTAAGAGCTGTTTGAAAAGAGTGCCTGAAATGTCAGCCTGTTTTGGTGGAATGGAGTTTTGGCCTTCCTAGGTACGTCACCAGGCGGTAAATTAGTTAATAGGCCAACAAGAAAGAGAGTTCAAAACCCCTACCAATAACTAGTTTTCAGTTTTCCCCTACATACGCCCATCCTAGCAAAATTATTGCTATTTTGGTTTATTTGTGACTATTTTAATTGAAAACAATCGCAGTAAGGTGCATAATTGTAACCCAGAAATGATTTGATATTTTTTTTTTTTTTTTTTTATGTCTGCACTGGACCTTTAAGACCAATTTGAGCTGAAAGAGGTTATGTTGGACAACATTAAACAGCTCCTGCAATTTGAGAAATGCCTCAACTAGTGTGGGAGAAGTGCTATTTTGGTGTCATCTGCATAGAGATGTTTGGAGGGCATGATAAAAGAAAGACATGGATTACAATGGATTGGCATCATACTCTGTTTAAAAAGCTCATCTTTAATTCAACAGATGGTAAAATCTCTAGGCTTATAAGTTAATGTCAAGTCAAGTTCAAGTTGTCTAAATAAAGCACAGCTATCAGGGTTGTTCAGTCCATTATCAGACTCATAGACACACTTTTATCTGATGGTAAACAATAAACAAACGATGGTATGAATTGACCCTTCGTTAAGTCCCGCACCTGAATTTTGGGCAACCAATCGCAATGCTCCAATGAGAGCAGCTGCGATCAGTCCTGATCCCTCAGACAAGCTCACTGAAAGCCAGCGAGAGCTATGGCAAAAACGGAGAGTTTTAACATAATGTAATGGCTAAATAATGTAACTGTGCACCAGTAGTACTTGCTACTGTGATTACTGAAATGCAGAGCCTGTTGGAGTATTTTTCGAATCCGCAATTCGACTTTTGTTGCATTGTTTACTAGCTCAATTGGTTAGCTAGCTCTCAGTCTCATTGACCACCAAACATTGCTAATGCTAGCTAGCTCGCCACTTAATGTAACTTGTTTTCTCAAAATGTATGTTAGCTAGCTAAGTTAACCATGTTATGAATACAACTTCCATCTGCTGTTGATATGATTTGAGAGCACTCGTTAGCTCCAAAAGGGGTCATAGCTTTGACAGCTTGCTGACAGTGAATGCAGAGCCATGCAGTGGCTAGCTAACCTACAATAATAATTTGACCAGGTTCCTGCGAAGCAATTGTAATGACAATACACCACAACATATCCACGAGTTTCTTGATTAGCAAGGGGTAGTCTGTGTTTAATTTCATTGTGTATTAGAAAAGCAGTTTACAATTATTTTGAGGGAATTTCGCCACACAGTGGTTGAATGGGGGAAATTGTTTTTCACCTTTATTTAACCAGGTAGGCTAGTTAAGAACAAGTTCTTATTTGCAACTGCGACCTGGCCAAGATAAAGCAAAGCAGTTCGACACATACAACAACACAGAGTTACACATGGAATAAACAAACATACAATCAATAATACAGTAGAAAAGTATATATAAAACATGTGTAAATGAGGTAGTATAAGGGAGGTAAGGCAATAAATAGGCCATGGTGGCGAAGTAATTACAATATAGCAATTAAACACTTCTTTGGTATCATGGTGTTTGAACATTTTGTTTGTGCATGCCGCCACCGAATGTGATGTAGTGTGTGTTTAATCGTGTTACATTTGTGATACAAAATGCTCCTGCACCATACCAACGGGCTGGGAGGATGGCACACCCTGTAATTCTTCTGAAGTCAAATCTCGTATACTTCTCTGCAGCTGCCACCACAACATCTATTTTCTGTGATTTACGTTCCATTTATGCGGTACAGTTGATAACCATTGCGATGAACGCTAAGAAGCCAACATTACTGAAGCATAAATCACTCATTGGCCTATCCCTCTGTGCTGGCACAGATCTACTACTCACTGGGATCCACCATTGACCAATCCTCTACTTTCTTCACTACCTCAGCATACAACACCTTCTGCACTACTCTGACCACTTCAACCTGCCTCTCTCGCATCGGACACTTCCAATCACCAGCAACATGGTCACCCCTACAGTTGGCACGCACACCTCTATCCACTGAAACTACACAATCCTCTGTCCCATGCCCTCCTGCACACTTCCCACATCGTAGAATCTCCCTGTAAACACGCTGCTGCGAAATGACCAGAAATGTTGCACCTGATTCTGCACAAAAGCTCTAACAGGATGATATATCTTAATAATTTTCAACTTCAATTGCTCCATCTCCACACTTAACGCTACACAAGAAATTACTCCTTTCAATGGTGCTCTGTTCTTGAGAGCAAAGCAAGAAACAGATCTTGACCCAAGTTGCATGATATGGAGCGCGCCTGTTCTCTCTGGTCAGAAGGTTACCTTCACTGATTCGCCTTTCTCACCCACCCTGAAACCACAAATGGATCTGCCAAAACGCAAGTGTGCACCTTCTCCAAAAACGTCCCTCCTAAGAGACCAGATTCTTCTTTACCATGTCCAACGATGCCAGGCTCTGGTTACAAGCTCTTTACCACACCTTCCACCTCACTTAACTCGCCCTCATTCACTTCCATTTCCCCTCAAGAACTCGGTCTGGCGCACAGCTCACTTTGTTTGCACTTGACACTAATCTTCTTCGACACCCCATCTCCATTTTTATTGCAATCTTCCTCAGATTCAAATCCAACCTATATTTTCCTCAGTCTTTTCAGCCTCCTCTTCCTCTTTTTCCGCCTCCATTCCTCCTAATAAATCCACGTCTCTGTGCCCCTGTCCCAATATTCCTGTTTTTGATTCCCTGTTCATGATTCCCTGAATGGGGAATTGGGATTCCTTGAAAATGTTGTTTGAGGTTGCAACAGTTACCAAGGGGTAAGAATTTAGCGAAAGTTCAATTGTTTTTTAGGATCTTAATAAAACATGAAACAGCCTGAATAGTGGGCGAGTTCAAACACACCTCTAGGTCTATATGATTAATATAAACATGTAAAGACTAAATTAATCAGATTTTGTTTACTGTGTGAAAGTGTTCAATAGCCAGTGATGTGTAGTATTACTACCCTCTAGTGTCAATACTGTGAAAATACGGGGAGGGGTCACTTTCACATTGTTTGATGAGTCAGTAGAGCCACATTACTATACCTGCTAGATTTGTCTATGGCCCTGTTCAATATTTCACAAGAGTCCCGTGCATTTGGTGGTAGTGCAGTACTCGTCTGTTGTTTACGTAACCTGCCATGCAATCCCAATACTGTATCTGATACTGCGCAGTTGCAGCGCAGCTGGGATGTTCGTGAACAAATGCACTGACAGTAGTCGGAATTACCGTTCTTCTAGCATCAGGATATTGTGCCCGGCAGCAGGATCGAGGATATGTCTTTCTCAAAATAAGAGTTCCCCTGCAAAGACATGCTAAACTTTGGGAATATCTATTTTTTTGGGGGGTGCAGTACAACTGTTTTTCACAGCATTGCAACCACATTTGAAGAAATAAATATATATTTTGACGCTTTTTACTATGTATTATTTATACCAGCGTCGGAAATACTCAGTAGGTTCGCGACTAACCAAATCTGGTTCCTTTTTGAGGGGGACTGAGTCGCACGCCTTTTCGCCGACCCCTCCATAGACCCCAATGCATTACATTGTAATATACTGTACATGGGATACATGTTGGTTTGTAGAGAGAATTTTTCTACTCAGTAGGGTCTCTACTAACCAAATATGCAGTTTTGGACGGGGACTTTGTCGTAAATATCTAGCAGCACTTCGTTCTCCAACGTTCCATAGACCCCAATGCAATACACTGAGACAGGAATAAATGTTCTCTCTACAAGCCAATATGTATCCCTTGTACAGTATGTTACAGTGTATTGCATTGGGGCTATACGAGTGTTGGAAAACAAAGTGCTGATGAATATGTACGATAGAGTTAGAGACCCTACTGAGTATTTCCTACCCCACTTTAGCTGACACAGTTAAAAAAGTTGTCTTTCTACAGCCCAACATACCAGTGTCAACGTAGTATTTTTTTTATTATATTGGTCTTAAAAATGTTTTTAAAACCAGATGTTGTATTTGTTTTCATGAATTGCTTATTGTATGTTCTTGTTGGCACAATAACAGTGGCCATTGATTAGATTCCATATCTATTGAATGAAATAGTTATTGACAGTAGTTATTCATGTTTTGAAATGCGGGCTTTTATTTTGAAAGTTTTCTCATACAAACGTGACGTAATCATGTGTGCTGCTGGCAGAATACTAGTGCAGTCGGATATGTAACAACTCTACCGGTGTTTTAGAAAAACTGTAACCTAACTGTATCAATTGACATTGAAACAATGTACAGTATCTAGTACAAGAGGACAACAGCCACAGAATATCCTGGCAACCTTCACTCCATTCTAGTAGGTAGAATAAACAAGCGTTCTGGCAGCGGTCAAAAATGTTAGAAGGTTAGCTAGCTTTCTCAAGTGGACTAAAAGTAGAAGTTTGATCGATAACATCATGACAACCGGAATGGAGAACTGCGCCAAACCACTGTTTACATTTGGAATAATCGCCGACATTCAATACGCCGACATAGATGATGGCTTCAATTTCAAACGCTCAAGGAAACGATACTACAGGAACAGTCTTCGCCTATTGCACAATGCACAGAAAAGGTGGACCGCGGATACTGTCAAACCCCGGTTCATCCTTCAGCTCGGTGACATTATCGATGGCTTCAACAAGAGGCATGACGCATCAGAGCGGGCCCTGGAAACGGTGATGAAAGAGTTTGACTCCTCTCCGGTTGAAGTCCACCACGTTTGGGGCAACCATGAGTTTTATAACTTTAGCAGAGACACCCTAATGCGGTCGGTTCTCAATAGTACTACAGATTCTGAAGCAGGAGGGGGGCATCTCAGCATCTGTGAAATCTATGCATATCATTTCAGTCCAGCCCCCAAATACCGATTTGTCGTTTTGGATGCCTATGATGTGAGCCTACTAGGGAGAGAGGAGTCCAGTCTGAAATACCAGCAGGCTATTGCTATTTTAAAAGCCCACAATGACAATGAAGATCTGAACCATCCCCCAGGTAGGTCTACTGTTAGTCAGGAGGTCTGGACCTTTAGCCTATAGCACAGGTAGTGCACTTGCCCTGTTAACTGCAGGGTAGCTAGTTTTAAACGCTGTTCCCCCACAAGTGCTACACTAACCTCATCACATCACTTATGAGCAGAATAGCCTACCACTAGTAACTACTATTTTATTGATAATGCACAATTCCATGTAGCTTGACTGTGGAGAACCTAATGCCACAGTAGGCCTAATGCTGAGAATAAGAGGTGTTTCACGTGAATCAAAGTATTTGACACTTGTTTAATAATGTCTTTCTCCATATGTTTTAGCACCTGTGGGGATGGAGCAAAGGTTTGTGAAGTTTAATGGAGGATTCAGTCAAGATCAGCTGGACTGGCTAGAAGGAGTTTTGTCGTTGGCAGACAACAAACTGGAGAGGGTCACCATTGTCAGTAAGTCAAGTCATGAGGCCTACATAACAAATGTCATAGCAGTCATCATGACATTTGAGATCACTAATGTGACTCAATAGACAAATTAACTAAATAATGTTGACTGTTTTCTTGTACAGGCCATCTCCCTATCCACCCCAGCTCTACAGGTCCTATCTGCCTAGCCTGGAACTACGATGCGCTGCTCTCCATACTCCAGGCCCATAAGAGTGTAGTCTGCTTCATGGCAGGACACGACCATGATGGAGGGTATCACAGAGATGACTCCGGAGTGCACTACCTCACACTGGAGGGGGTGATAGAGACCCCCCCGGGCAGTGATGCCTTTGGTACAGTCTATGTGTATGAAGACAGAATGTTTTTAAAGGGATATGGAAGGATGTCTGATAGAATACTGATGTATCCATGATAATGCCAAAGATTCTACGGCTATACGGAATCTGGGGAGGGACAATTCCTTGGGTCCTCATATACACTGAGTATACAGAACATTAAGGACACCTGCTCTTTCCATGACATAGATTGACCAAGTGAATCCAGGTAAAAGCTATGGTCCCTTATTGATGTCACTTGTTAAATTCACTTCAGTCAGTGTAGATGAAGGGGAGGGGAGGTTAAAGAAGGATTTTAGAAGGATTTTTAAGCCGTAAGACAATTGAGACATGGATTGTGTATGTGTGCCATTCAGAGGGTGAATGGGCAAGACAAAATATTTAAGTGCCTTTTAACGGGGTATGGTAGTAGGTGCCAGGTGCACTGGTTTGTGTCAAGAACTGCAACGCTGCTGGGTTTTTCACGCTCAACAGTTTCCCGTGTATCAAGAATGGTCCATTATCAAAAAGACATTCAACCAACTTGACACAACTGTGGGAAGCATTAGAGTCACCATGGGCCAGCATCCCTGTGGAACGCTTTAGACACCTTGTAGAGTCCATGCCCTGATGAATTGAGGCTGTTCTGAGAGGGTGGGGGGGTGTGTTACAAATCAATATTAGGAACGTGTTCCTGATGTTTGGTACACTCAGTGTGTGTGTATATATATATTTCATTTTCTGAGTTCAAATGGGCCAGTTATTAAAATAAAACGTTATACCAATATTGATTTAAGTGGAAGACAACAGGTACTGATAAAACATGTTGCACATTCCATCTGGCCTGAGATTGGGTGCCAAAAGAGTGGGAGAATGTCTCTTCATAACATATAAACACACTTTCTCTCATAATATGTTACCTCAATAAGTTGATATTGTAGCTCTAAATGATGTTATTGTGGTGATAGACCTATTGATAATTACCTATGTATAATGAATGCTTTGACAAGAGTAAATTGATTAATCTGTGTATTGCACTGTAAGGGGTTCATTATTTTACCTTCAATAAATTTCATTTGATTTCTAAATGTTCCTGTAATAGTCATGCAAATTAAGTTTATTGTCATTACTAAATATATGCCATTTGACGCATTTATCCAAAGCACATGGTTGCCATGGGTCTAAGAGTATAAGAAGCACCATTAGTTAAATCATGACGACACACATCACATTACATATTTGTAATGTGTATCAAGAATGGTCCACTATCCAAAAGATATTCAACCAACTTGGCACAACTGTGGATAGCATTAGAGTCAACATGGGCCAGCATCCCTGTGGAACGCTTTAGACACCTTGTAGAGTCCATGCCCTGATGAATTGAGGCTGTTCTGAGGGGGGGGGGGGTGTTACAAATCAATATTAGGAATGTGTGTATGTGTATATATATATAATTTTCCGAGTTAAAATGGGCCAGTGATTAAAATAAAACTTTATACCAATATTGACTGAAGTAGAAGACAACAGGAGACTCACGGCTGGAGGAGGCTCACGGCAGATCGCACTTTAAGAAATATATTTTCTTTATTCTACTATTTAAACCCTTTTCTACATTTCCTTTATTATTGTAACATATTCAGGAGGTAGCCCTGACCGGGGCTTGAACCCAGATCTAGCAAGTGTCAAGCCAACACCTTAACCGTTATTCCAAGAGGTCCAAACCTATTGATGAGGTCATTGGGTTTTGAATTAAAGGGAAAATCCACTCAAACTATCTTTAGATTTAAAAAATAATAATATTCCACTGTTGATACAGTCCCAAAATGTTCTGCATGTCAGCAGTCTCAAGATATTGGACTTTCAAGAAGCAAACTGACTGGTTGCATCACTATGGCAACTGCTCGGCCTCCGACCGCAAGGCACTACAGAGGGTAGTGCGTACGGCCCAGTACATCACTGGGGCCAAGCTTCCTGCCATCCAGGACCTCTATACCAGGTGGTGTCAGAGGAAGGCACTAAAAATTGTCAAAGACTCCAGCCACCCTAGTCATAAACTGTTCTCTCTGCTACCGCACAGCAAGCGGTACCAGAGCGCAAAGTCCAGGTCCAAAAGACTTATAAACAGCTTCTACCCCCAAGCCATAAGACTCCTGAACAGCTAATCAAATGACTACCCAGACTATTTGCATTGCCCAACCCCCACACTCTTTTACACTGCTGCTGCTCTTTGTTTATTATCTACGCATAGTCACTTTAAAACCTCTTTGGGCTAGGGGGCAGTATTTTGGCGACCGGATGAAAAGTGTGCCCAAAGAAAACTGCCTGTTACTCAGGCCCAGAAGCTAGGATATGCATATAATTGGTAGATTTGGATATGCTATTGTTATTTTACTGCTCCTCTTTAATTATTTGTTACTGGTTTTTTGGGTTTTTTTTTCTTCCTCATCTATTTTTTCCTTATTTTTTCTTAAAACTGCATTGTTGGTTAAGGGCTTGTAAGTAAGCATTTCACTGTTGTATTCAGCACATGTAACAAATAACATTTGATTACCGGCTACATCATTGTGATGATGCAAAAAGCTTGACTGCTGACATGTAAAACATTTGGGACTGTATTAGCCTCGGTCAGGGCTACCTTCTGAATTTGTTACAATAATAAAGGAAATTTATTTTTATTTTTTTAGCAAAAGACAGTTTTAGAGTGGATTTTCCCTTTAAGGTTGCTAGATTACCCTTCCTTCAGGAGAGCATATCCCCATGCTTCTCTACATATCAAGTTCCTCACGTATACATCCCACTTCTCACACCAATGTAGTGAATCTGGAGTATAGCCCTAGACTGGGACTCAAACCCGGGACATGTGACTGTCAATCCAACACCTTAACCATTACACCAAGAGGTCCAAACCTCTTGACAAGGTTGCTAGATGTTGTGTTAAGGTTGCTACACTATATTTTATCTTTCCACTGACCTGTCATACCTCACACCAGCCTCAGACAAACGCCCTGCCCATGGTAGATCATAGGAAACTGCGTTGAGCATTACTTACAAGGACAATATTCTGCTGGCCCTGGGCCAACCTTACAATTTCTCCATAACCCCCATTCAATAAATGATCATGTACATAGCCTTCCCTGTAGCCATATCAACTGGATTACTCAACTCAAAAATATGGGCTCTCGAGTGGCGCAGCGGTCTAAGGCACTGCATCTCAGTGCTACAGGCGTCACTACAGACACTCTGGTTCGAATTCAGGCTGCATCACAGCCGGTCATCTTGTAAAAAATAATTTGTTCTTAACTGACTTGCCTGGTTAAATAAAAAAAAGTGTATATATATAGTATTTGCAGTGCTGAAGCTGGGCGTTCAATTATACCAGCCCAATGGAAACCCCCGCCCCATCTGGCGTAGGCTAACTGTTACGCACTGTCTTCCGTGACTCAGGAGTGTCCATGGTGCAGAATCGGGTGCCATAGCACATTCATAGACGTGGCCGTCGTATGCTGTGCTGCGTTCGCTCAGCTGGCGCAGTGTCCCGTGTGGAGCGAGAGAGGGCGAAGTTTACTCTGCCTGCATTGCAGCCTGAGCGCTGCTGGAATCGAACACAACAATGGCGTCTCCCAGTTCCAACAGCAACTCAACAACCTCCAACAGCAACATCGCAGGATCCACCTCGCACCACCATCACCCGCAAACACAACACATGACCACCGTCAGCAACATGCAAGGTAAGAGCAGATGCCCTAAATGTCGATTTTCAACTTGATCAGAGTTATTTAGCTGCTGAAAAACATGACTTGGCTAGCCTAGCTACCATTGCCCCGAGAGGCTAAGCTACATAGAAGAGATGCAGCTAGCTAGCTATATGCTGCTAAATGTAGCGCCTCGGCCATTTGTTGCAACATTGTAATTTTCTGCGCGGTGTACTGTAACAATGTTACAACCACTGAAACGTGATCGCGCCATCTGGAAATTGTTACATTGTAACGTTAGTTACGGACGTTTCACTGCATTTGAGTTTCCATCAATCGATTTTAGTCGAGTTAGTTGCTGCATCCACCACTAAAGACAGGGCCTAGTACCAGATTGAGAAATTTATGTTTTCCCTTTCACCAAACGTATATAGGTAGGCTATGTACTACTGTTTTGTTAGCAAATTAATTTTACATGTAGATGATAACACATTTAATTATTTTCTGTTTCTATGTATATTTTACCTTGGAAATATTGAGACATAATTGGCATTGACATGTCAGTGCTATATTGTTTATTATAAACTGGGTGATTTGAGACCTGTACGCTGATTGGCTGACAGCCTTGGTATATCTGTGGTATATCCAGGCACTTGGTGCTAAATTGTGCATAAGAACAGCCATTAGCCGTGGTATATTGGCCATATACCACACCCCCTCGTGCCACTGTTGTGTAATGTTGCAATCTGTGATCAGTGTTTTAGTGCTATTAATCTAGGCCTACTTTGACAAATGTAATTGTAGATGTCTGTCGCAAATTTTCTGCTTTATTTTAAACATTTCAGAAATCAACACGTGCTGGAGGTGTCAAAACGAAACAGGTACTATAGATTTTTTAATAGGATTTCAGTAGAATATTACTAGGTTGCTGTTGATGCGATATTCTGTTCATCTTAGTGGAATATGATTTACCATTGTTTCAGTCCCCATTTCCCTTTTGATTTCCTCATTGAGTTCCCCATTCTGTATGTTTTCATTCACTGGTATGGGTTCTAGGTTAGAGATTTCCCACCATTCCATAGCTCCTGAAATAAACTAATTGTTGTAGCCTAATATGAGGCTCAATATCTTAGCCGGCCAAATATTTGTAGGGTAGCGTAAATACACAAATAACACGACCAGCTCTCACTTGCCATTGAAAGCTAGGGTTGCGCAGCAATGGTAGATTGACGACTTCCATCCAGATGACATAGATCTTCCTGTTGTTAACTCACTATCTATCCACCTGTAAAGCACACAGAATCAATGTATTCATCTTCAACTACATGTTGCGCCTATATTGCACTGTTGCGCAACAGCAACTGTTGCTAAATTTAACAGGCTAAATTCATAAGCACAGGGATAACCAGATTAACCAGAAACCTATTGGAAAACACTCCCATGTTTTACAGTAAAAGAGCGCAAAGCCAAAATGTAGTAAAATGTCTTTTCTTTACCTTAGGGTTTCAGATAAGCCTGTCTGGAGTGCCCCAAAGTAAGCATTAGCACTCTCTCATAGCACAACAACCCTCTCTCTCTCTGTGGGTGCATCCAATAGTCTGAAGTGTCTCCTTTCCTCCATCTGCACTGACTGGACAGTTGACAGTAAATATTTGTTGGGCATCAACCAAATCTCTTTCACCTAGGATGTGTTGTCAGAGCAGTGAAGGATAGGATACAAGGTAGGTGGGAGAGGAGACAAGGAGAGGAAGCCACTCTAGACTATTGAGATGCAGCCTGTGTGGTTCTCTGGTAGTGGGGCGGTCTGTCTACTGTTCTCTGTTGACTAATCTAATCCACGGTGGAGCGTTTTGTTTGGGTGAGGATTCATTTGCACCTGGGCATAATGGTTCATGGGACCACTAGTACTGCACCTCTGATTTGGGCCTGTAGGTCACTATACTCTGTATGTCAAAGAAGACCCCACGCTCCCATCTCATCTTCAGCATTATCATATAGTTGAGTACCTAACAGTGTTTTTTCTGTTATGTATAGGCTGATAAAAGACCATGATAGAAACATTTAGCACTCAAAGAGTTAACAGATACGGACTATGTTAGTATGGGATAGATTATATCTTGCTGTCTCGTTTGGACATCATATCATGTTTTGAGGGTGCTGGTGGGGTTCCTCTTTGACAAGTCTATTACTGTAGCTACTGCACAATTTAAACAAACTATGGAAATGTCTTAAATGGATTCCCAGTGCATGCTGGTTTGCAATGCAATCAATTCATGTTGGGTTAATTTTGTAGTGGTAATTCAGTAATGACACTGGGGTGTTGTCTGCATTTCCTGGCAAGTGGGAGCCCCTGCATTTGTGGGCACTTTGCTTGTGTTTATAATGCATCGTGCTTGTGTTCTGTCAATATCCGGCAAACCCAAGCCTGAAAGGTATGGGGAGGCTGTCTCTCTGAGCATGTGGCAATGACACTATAATTACACCAAAAGTATGTGGACACCTGCTCGTCGAACATCTCATTCCAAAATCATGGACATTAATATGGAGTTGGTCCCCCTTTTACTGCTATAATATGCCTCCACTCTTCTGGGAAAGCTTTCCACTAGATGTTGGAACATTGCTGCAGAGACTTGCTTCTAATCAGCCACGAACATTAGTAAGGTCCGGCACTGATGTTGGTTTGCAGTCGGCGCTCCAGTTCATCCCAAAGGTGTTGGATGGGGGTTGAGGTCAGGGCTCTGTGCAGGCCAGTCAAGTTCTTCCACACCGATCTCAACAAACCATTTCTGTATGGACCTTGCTTTGTGCACAGGGTCATTGTCATGCTGAAACAGGAAAGGGCCTTCCCCAAACTGTTTCCACAAAGATGGAAGCACAGAATCATCTTGAATGTCATTGTATGTTGTAGCGTTAAGATTTCTCTTCACTGGACCTAAGGTGCCTAGCCCGAACAATGAAAAATAGCCCCATACCATAATTCCTTCTCCACCAAACTTTACAGTTGGCAATATGCATTCGGGCAGGTACTGTTCTTCTGGCATCCGCCAAACCTAGATTAGTCCATCGGACTGCCAGATGGTGAAGAATGATTCATCACTCGAGGAGGCGTTTCCACTGCTCCAGTCCAATGGCGGCTAGCTTTACAACCCTCCAACCGATGCTTGGCATTGCGCATGGTAATCTTAAGCTTGTGTGCTGCTGCTCGGCCATGAGAACACATTTCCTGAAGCTCCAGATGAACAGTTATTGTGCTGACGTTGCTTCCAGAGGCAGTTTGGAACTCGTTAGTGAGTGTTGAAACCAAGGACAGACGAGTTTTACGTGCTACGCATGTCAGCACTCCGGGGTCCCGTCCTGTGAGCTTGTGTGGCCTACCACTTCGCGGCTGTGCCGTTGTTGCTCCTAGACGTTTCCACTTCACAATAACAGCACTTATGGCTGAACGGGGCAGCTCTAGCAGGGCAGAAATTTGACGAACTGACTTGTTGGAAGGCATCCTATTACTGCCACGTTGAAAGTTACTGAGCTCAGTATGTGCCATTCTACTGCCAATGTTTGTCTGTGGAGATCGCATGGCGGTTTGCTCTATTTTATACACCCGTCAGCAACAGGTGTGGTTGAAATAACAGAATCCACTAATTTGAAGGGGTGTCCACATGCTTTTGGCCATGCAGTGTATTATTTTCCAGTCTCCTGAAACATTACTGATACTTTCATTTGCTGAATTTCTCACTCAATTTACACTGAAACTAAACTTACTCAGGGACTTCTCCTGGTTAGCATGAATTAGTGGGGTTTACTTACTAGTTGTATTGAACGAGTTCTAACTGATCCCATCATATTTTTAAATCTATTTATTCCATGTTCATTCATCCTGTTCTCTTACAACCCCATATCATTTTTATTCCGTGTCCCATCTACCAGCGTATCATTACCTGCTCACACTTTTCCCTCGCCCTAACCAGCATGTGTTGTGTACGAACATGTCTGTTTCCTCCTGTCTCTCTGCCAGGTAAACGTAAAGCCCTGAAGCTGAACTTCGCCAACCCTCCAGTGAAGCCAGCTACCAGGTTGCCCCTCAATCCCTCACCTTCAACCGCCCCCTCCTTCCAGAACCCACACATGTAAGTACTGTGGAGACCGGGTTGAAAACACACCCATATCCTAGTGCTAATCTAATGGTCAGTAAGAGGGGTGTTACGAAAGGGTTTTTGAGCCCTGATAGTCCTGGGCCTAGTTTAGAACTTTCTGTAAGTTTAGTTCTATAACAGGCTATGTATTTCTGTTTGGTGATTATGTAGGCTTTATTGTTGTAGGGAAATATCATCTTCATACACATTGTAGGGTACTGTTTGTGTGCAGGTATAAACAGGGTTTAAAGCACTCTTATTCTCAGCCCTGAGAATACAGTTAAATGTCTGTGTAGGATGAGTCAGCATCTTATTTGTAATAGTAATATCTTATTTCTTGTGTTTAAAAAAAATAATTAGTTATACTTTTTGGATATTGAATACTGCACTGTTGGGTAGGGCTTGCAAGTGAAGCATTTCACTGTACTTGTGCCAAAACGTGATGATTGAATGCAATAGGAGTGAGGTGGAGGCATCCTCTAAATGTCTCCAAATAAGATTAGCAGCTCAGGGACTTGATACATTATTTATCACTTCCTCATGTATGTATAATGTATTCTCCCCTCTCTGCCCCAAACACACTCCTCTTCGTCTCTCTCTCTTCCTCTGTCTCGATTCCTATTTTACCCTTCCTCCCTCTGTTTTACCCCATCTTTGTCCTTCCCCACATTTTCCCCTTTTTTTATCCTCCTCTTCCTCCCTCCCTCTCTCCTCTCCCTCCCCTAAAGAGAGCGTATGAGGACACACAGTATCGAGTCGTCGGGGAAGCTGAAGATTTCTACAGAGAATGCCTGTGACTTCACGGCCGAGGACCTGAGGGACCTGGGGGAGATCGGCCGTGGGGCCTACGGCTCTGTCAACAAGATGCAGCACAAACCCAGCGGACAGATCATGGCCGTCAAGGTGACCACACCAGCTGCTCTCATCCTCACTGACTGAGCCATTTACAGGCTGAATACTAACATTGATATACTGTATTCTACCCACCTCGTGAATTGCTCTGTCATGTAAATAAATCATGGATGTGTGTGTGACAGTTTGGTGTAGATGTGCGCATCTCAAGGAGGATGCATAATGAATAGGGAAAGCTTATAAAATATTGTCTTGATTCTTGGTCAAATCAAATTTTATTTGTCACATGCGCGCCGAATACAACAGGTGTAGACGTTAGTGAAATGCTTATATACAAGCCCTTTACCAGTAATGCAGTTTTAAGAAAAATAAGTGTTAAGTAAAAAAATAACATTTCAAAGAGCAGCAGTAAAATAACCGTAGCGAGGCTATATATAGGGGGTACCGGTACAGAGTCAATGTGTGGGGGCACCGGTTAGCTGAGGTAATATGTACATGTAGGTAGAGGTAAGGTGACTATGCATAGATAATAAACAGAGAGTAGCAGCAGCGTAATAGAGGGGGCGGGGGGGAGCAATGCAAATAGTCTGGGTAGCCATTTGATTAGCTGTTCAGGAGTCTTATGGCTTGGGGTTAGAAGCTGTTAAGAAACCTTTTGGACCTAGACTTTGCGCTCCGGTACCGCTTGCCATGCGGTAGCAGAGAGATCAGTCTATGACTAGGGTGGCTGGAGTCTTTGACAATTTTTAGGGCCTTCCTCTGACACCGCCTGTTACAGAGGTCCTGGATGGCAGGAAGCTTGGCCCCAGTGATGTACTGGGCTGTTCGCACTACCCTCTGTAGTGCCTTGCGGTCGGAGGCAGAGCATTTGCCATGATGGTTGCAGTGATGCAACCAGTCAGGAAGCTCTCGATGCTGCAGCTGTAGAACTTTTTGAGGATCTCAGGACCCATGCCAAATCTTTTCAGTCTCCTGAGGGGGATAAGGCTTTGTCGTGCCCTCTTCACGACTGTCTTGGTGTGTTTGGACCATAATAGTTTGTTGGTGATGTTGATACCAAGGTACTTGAGGCTCTCAAACTGCTCCACTACAGCCCCGTCAATGAGAATGGGGGTGTTCTCTGTCCTCCTTTTCCTGTAGTCCACAATCATCTCTTTTGTCTTGATCACATTGTGGGAGAGGTTGTTGTCCTGGCACCACACGGTCAGTTCTCTAACCTCCTCCCTATAGGCTGTCTCAACGCTAGCGGTGATCAGGCCTACCACTGTTGTGTCGTCGGCAAACTTAATGATGGTGTTGTGCCTGGCCATGCAGTCATGGGTGAACAGGGAGTACAGGAGGGGACTGAGCACGCACCTCTGAGTAGCACCTGTGTTGAGGATCAGCGTGGCAGATGTTGTTACCTACCCTTACCACCTGGGGGTGTCCCGTCAGGAAGTCCAGGATCCAGTTGCAGAGGGAGGTGTTTAGTCCCAGGGTCTTTAGCCTAGTGATGAGCTTTGAGGGCACTATGGTGTTCAATGCTGAGCTGTAGTCAATGAATATCATTCTCACGTAGGTGTTCCTTTTGTTCAGGTGGGAAAGGGCTATGTGGAGTGCAATAGAGATTGCATCATCTGTGGATCTGTTGGGGCAGTATGCAAATTGTAGTGGGTCTAGGGTTTCTGGGATAATGGTATTGTGAGCCGTGACCAGCCTTTCAAAGCACTTCATGGCTATAGACGTGAGTACTACGGGTCTGTAGTCATTTAGGCAGGTTACCTTAGTCATCTTGAGCACAGGCACTATGGTGGTCTGCTTGAAACATGTTGGTATTAGAGAGGTTAAAAATGTCAGTGAAGATACTTGCCAGTTGGTCAGCGAATGCTCAGAGTACACGTCCTGGTAATCCGTCTATCCCTGCGACCTTGTGAATGTTGGCTTCGGAGAGCGTGATCACACAGTCGTCCGGAACAGCTGATGCTCTCATGAATGCTTCAGTGTTGCGTGCCTCGATGCGAGCATAGAAGCAATTTAGCTCATCTGGTAGGCTTGCCACTGGGCAGCTCGCGGCTGTGCTTCCTTTTGTAGTCTGTAATCGTTTGCAAGCCCTGCCACATCTGACGAGCGTCAGAGCCGGTGTAGTACGATTCAATCTTAGTCATGTATTGACGCTTTACCTGTTTGATGATCTGTCGGAGGGCATAGCGGGATTTCTTATAAGTGTCCGGGTTAGAGTCCCGCTCCTTGAAAGCGGCAGCTCTACCTTTTAGCTCAGTGCAGATGTTGCCTTTAATCCATGCCTTCTGGTTGGGGTATGTACAGTGGGGAGAACAAGTATTTGATACACTGCCGATTTTGCAGGTTTTCCTACTTACAAAGCATGTAGAGGTCTGTAATTTTTATCATAGGTACACTTCAACTATGAGAGACGGAATCTAAAACAAAAATCCAGAAAATCACATTGTATGATTTTTAAGTAATTAATTTGCATTTTATTGCATGACATAAGTATTTGATACATCAGAAAAGCAGAACTTAATATTTGGTACAGAAACCTTTGTTTGCAATTACAGAGATCATACGTTTCCTGTAGTTCTTGACTAGGTTTGCACACACTGCAGCAGGGATTTTGGCCCACTCCCCCCTACAGATCTTCTCCAGATCCTTCAGGTTTTGGGGCTGTCGCTGGGCAATACGGACTTTCAGCTCCCTCCAAAGATTTTCTATTGGGTTCAGGTCTGGAGACTGGCTAGGCCACTCCAGGACCTTGAGATGCTTCTTACGGAGCCACTCCTTAGTTGCCATGGCTGTGTGCTTCGTGTCGTTGTCATGCTGGAAGACCCAGCCACGACCCATCTTCAATGCTCTTACTGAGGGAAGGAGGTTGTTGGCCAAGATCTCGCGATACATGGCCCCATCCATCCTCCCCTCAATACGGTGCAGTCGTCCTGTCCCCTTTGCAGAAAAGCATCCCCAAAGAATGATGTTTCCACCTCCATGCTTCACGGTTGGGATGGTGTTCTTGGGGTTGTACTCATACTTCTTCTTCCTCCAAACACGGCGAGTGGAGTTAGACCAAAAAGCTCTATTTTTTGTCTCATCAGACCACATGACCTTCTCCCATTCCTCCTCTGGATCATCCAGATGGTCATTGGCAAACTTCAGACGGGCCTGGACATGCACTGGCTTAAGCAGGGGGACCTTGCGTGCGCTGCAGGATTTTAATCCATGACGGCGTAGTGTGTTACTAATGGTTTTCTTTGAGACTGTGGTCCCAGCTCTCTTCAGGTCATTGACCAGGTCCTGCCGTGTAGTTCTGGGCTGATCCCTCACCTTCCTCATGATCATTGATGCCCCACGAGGTGAAATCTTGCATGGAGCCCCAGACCGAGGGTGATTGACCGTCATCTTGAACTTCTTCCATTTTCTAATAATTGCGCCAACAGTTGTTTCCTTCTCACCAAGCTGCTTGCCTATTGTCCTGTAGCCCATCCCAGCCTTGTGCAGGTCTACAATTTTATCCCTGATGTCCTTACACAGCTCTCTGGTCTTGGCCATTGTGGAGAGGTTGGAATCTGTTTGATTGAGTGTGTGGACAGGTGTCTTTTATACAGGTAACGAGTTTAAACAGGTGCAGTTAATACAGGTAATGAGTGGAGAACAGGAGGGCTTCTTAAAGAAAAACTAACAGGTCTGTGAGAGCCGGAATTCTTACTGGTTGGTAGGTGATCAAATACTTATGTCATGCAATAAAATGCAAATTAATTATTTAAAAATCATACAATGTGATTTTCTGGATTTTTGTTTTAGATTCCGTCTCTCACAGTTGAAGTGTACCTATGATAAAAATGACAGACCTCTACATGCTTTGTAAGTAGGAAAACCTGCAAAATCGGCAGTGTATCAAATACTTGTTCTCCCCACTGTATGTACAGTCAATGTGGGGACGACGTCGTCGATGCACTTATTGGTAAAACCAGTGACTGATGTGGTGTACTCCTCAATTCCATCGGAAGAATCCCGGAACATATTGCAGTCTGTGCTAGCAAAACAGTCCTGTAGCTTAGCATCTGAGTCATCTGACCACTTCTTTATTGACTGAGTCACTGGCGCTTCCTGCTTTAGTTTTTGCTTGTAAGCGGGAATAAGGAGGATAGAATTATGTTCAGATTTGCCAAATGCGGGGCGAGGGAGAGCTTTGTACGCGTCTCTGTGTGTGGAGTAAATGTGGTCTAGAGTTTTTTTCCTCTGGTTGCACAATTACATTTCTCTGCATTAAAGTCCCCGGCCACAGCTCATTGAGTGCCAGCATCGGTTTGTGGTGGTAAATAGGCAGCTACGAAAACTATAGACGAAAACTCTCTTGGTAAATAGTGTGGTCTACAGCTTACTCTACTCAGATACTCTACCTCAGGCGAGACTTCCTTAATATTAGACTTTGTGCACCAGCTGTTGTTTACAAATATACACAGACCGCCACCCCTGTCTTACCGGAGGCAGCTGTTCTATCTTGCCGATGCAGCGCTAACCCCGCCAGCTGTATGTTATTCATGTCGTCGTTCAGCCACGACTCGGTGAAACATAAGATATTACAGTTTTTAATGTCCCGTTAGTCGGATATTCGTGGTCGTAGCTCGTCTATTTTGTTATCTAATGATTGTACGTTGGCTAATTGTACGGATGGTACAGGTAGATTACCACCTCACCGTCGGATCCTTACAAGTCACCCCGACCTACGTCCTCGTTATCTCTGTCTCTCTCATGCGAATGACAGGGATTTGTGCCTTGTCGGGTGTCTGAAGTAAATCGCGTCCGACGCGCTAAAGAGAAAATCTTCGTCCATTACGAGGTGAGTAATCGGTGTCCTGATATCCAGAAGCTCTTTTCGGTCATAAGAGACGGTGGCAGAAACATTATGTACAAAATAAAAAACACACACAATGGCACAATTGGTTAGGAGCCCATAAAACTGCAGCCATCTCCTCCGGAACCATTCTATGTTAGACCTAGTAATACAACAATGTTTTGACCATAATGGTCTTTATCAGGTGATGACTAGTACGTCCTATGAACTGACCTCTAAGCTGTTGATAGTTTCCCCTATTTCTGCTGAACATGTTTGGTTGTTGTCACTGTCCCCCTCAGAGGATCCGCTCCACGGTGGATGAGAAGGAACAGAAGCAGCTGCTGATGGATCTAGACGTGGTGATGAGGAGTAGTGACTGTCTCTATATCGTCCAGTTTTACGGAGCTCTCTTCAGAGAGGTGAGACTGTTATATTATACAAAAGTATGTGGACACTCTGCTGTTATAATAGCCTCCACTCTTCTGGGAAGGCTTTCCACTAGATGTTGAGGTCAGGGCTCTGTGCAGGCCAGTCAAGTTCTTCCACACCGATCTCGACAAACCATTTCTGTATAGACCTCACTTTGTGCATGGGGGCATTGTCATGCTAAAACAGGAAAAGGCCTTCCCCAAACTGTTGCCAAAGTTGGAAGCACAGAATCATCTAGAATGTCACTGTATGCTGTAGCATTAAGATTTCCCTTCACTAGAACTAAGGGGGGTAGCTCGAACCATGGAAATCAGCACCAGACCATTATTCCCCCCACCAAACTTTACACTTGGCACTATGCATTGGGGCAGGTAGCATCCTCCTGGCTTACGCCAAACCCAGATTCGTCGGACTGCCAGATGGTGAAGTGTCATTCATCACTCCAGAGAACGCCTTTCCACTGCTCCAGAGTCCAATGGCGGAGTCCAACCACTCCAGCCGACGCTTGGCATTGCGCATGATCTTAGAATTTGGATGGCTGTTCGGAATGGAAACCCATTTCATGAAGCTCCCGACGAACAGTTCTTGTTCTGACATTGCTTCCAGAGGCAGTTTGGAACTCGGTAGTGAGCGGTGCAACCGAGGACAAGTTTTACTCGCTACACGCTTCAGCACTCGTTAGTGACTGCCTCTATATTGCCCAGTTTTACGGAACTCTCTTCCGTTATATTATATACGGTGCATTCGGGAAAGTATTCAGACCCCTTCCACATTTTGTTACGTTATAGCCTTTAACAAAAATGTATTTTACCCCCTTTTTCTTCCCATTTTCTGTCTAGTCTCATCACTGGTACTCCCCAACGGGCTCGGGAGGCGAAGGTCGACTCATGCGTCCTCTGAAACATGACCCGCCAAACCGCGCTTTTTAACACCCGCCCTCTTAACCTGGAAGCCAGCCACACAAGGACACGCTACAAGGAGTCTCTAGAGCGCGGTTCTGATACAGCACGGGATCGAACCGCTGTGCCACTCGGGAGGCCCTGTTACAGCCTTATTCTTATTTTTTTTATTCCCTCATCAATCTACAGACAATACCTCATAATGACAAAGCGAAAACAGATTTTGACATTTTTGCAAATTTAAAATAAAAAACGGATACCTTATTTACATAAGTATTCAGACCCTTTGCTCTGAGACTTGAAATTGAGCTCAGGTACATCCTGTTTCCATTGATCATCCTTGAGCTGTCCACCTGTGGTAAATTCAATTGATTGGACGTGATTTGGAAAGGCACACACCTGTTTATATAAGGTCCCACAGTTGACAGTCCATGTCAGAGCAAAAACCAAACCATGAAGTCGAAGGAATTGTCTGTAGAGCTCTGAGACAGGATTGTGTCCAGGCACAGATCTGGGGAAGGGTACCAAAAAAGTTCCCCAAAAACACAGTGGCCTCCGTCATTCTTAAATGGAAGAAGTTTGGAACCACCAAGACTCTTCCTAGTGCTGGCCGCCTGGCCAAACTGAGCAATCGGGGGAGAAGGGCCTTGGTCAGGGAGGTGACCTAAGAACCCAATGGTCACTCTCACAGAGCTCCAGAGTTCCTGTGTGGAGATGGGAGAACCTTCCAGAAGGACAAACATCTCTGCAGCACTCCACCAATCAGGCCTTTATGGTAGTGGCCAGACGGAAGCCACTCCTCAGTAAAAGGCACATGACAGCCCGCTTGGAGTTTGCCAAAAGGCACCTAAAGGACTCTGACCATGAGAAACTAGAGTATCTGGTCTGATGAAACCAAGATTGAACTCTTTGGCCTGAATGCCAATTGTCACGTCTGGAGGAAACCTGGCACCATCCCTACGGTGAAGCATGGTGGTGGCAGCATCATGCTGTGGGGATGTTTTTCAGGGACTGGGAGACTAGTCAGGATTGAGGGAAAGATGAACAGAGCAAAGTACAGAGAGAACCTTGATGAAAACCTGGTCCAGAGCACTCAGGACCTCAGACTGGGGCCAAGGTTCACCTTCCAACAGAACAATGACCTTAGGCACACAGCCAAGACAACACAGGAGTGGCTTTGGGACAAGTCTCTGAATGTCCTTGAGTGGCCCAGCCAGAGCCCGGACTTGAACCTGATCGAACATAGGTGTCAGGCGATGCTCCTCATCCAACCTGACAGAGCTTGAGAGGATCTGCAGAGAAGAATGGGAGAAACTCCCCAAATACAGATGTGCTAAGTGTGTAGCGTCATACCCAAGATGACTCACGGCTGTAATCGCTGCCAAAGGTGCTTCAACAAAATACTGAGTGAAGGGTCTGAATACTTATGTAAATGTGATGTTTCAGTTTTTTATTTTCAATACATTTGCAAAAAAATTCAAAAAACCTGTTTTAGCTTTGTCATTATGAAGTATTGTGTAGATTAATGAGGGGGGGAACTATTTCATCCATTTTAGAATGAGGCTGTAACGTAACAAAATGTGTAAAAAGTCAAGGGGCCTGAATACTTTTTGAATCCACTGTATTAGGAGTAGTGACTGTCTCTATCGTACAGTTGTACGGAGCTCTTAAGGATCCGCCCCTTTTTTTAAATTTTCGCCTAAAATGACGTATCCAAATCTAACTGCCTGTAGCTCAGGCCCTGAAGCAAGGATATGCATATTCTTGGTACCATTTGAAAGGAAACACTTTGAAGTTTGTGGAATTGTGAAAGGAATGTAGGAGAATATAACACAATAGATCTGGTAAAAGATAATACAAAGAAGAAAAAAAACATTATTTTGTATATTTTTTTTGTACCATCATCTTTGAAATGCAAGAGCGAGGCCATAATATATTATTCCAGCCCAGTTGCAATTTAGATTTTGGACACCAAATGGCAGCAGTGAATGTGCAACGTTTTAGACTGATCCAATAAACCATTGCATTTCTGTTCAAAATGTTATATCAAGACTGCCCAAATGTGCCTAATTTGTTTATTAATAACGTTTCATGTTCAAAATTGTGCACGCTCATCAAACAATAGCATGGTATTATTTCACTGTAATAGCTACTGTAAATTGGACAGTGCAGTTTGATTAACAAGAATTTAAGCTTTCTGCCAATATCAGATATGTCTATGTCCTGGGAAATGTTCTTGTTACTTACAACCTCATGCTAATCGCATTAGCCTACGTTAGCTCAACCGTCTCGTGGACGGGACACCGATCCTGAAGAATATTTATAAGAGCAGTTAGAATATCTAATTAGAGAGGTTCTGTTCTGGGGCAGAAGTAATTATCAAATGTTGGGTTGGGGCTGGAAACATTGTTTTGTTTCAATTATATTTGTTGACTTGTGGTCAATAATGAAATCTCTTTCTTTTTAGGGCGACTGTTGGATATGTATGGAACTAATGTCTACCTCATTCGACAAATTCTACAAATATGTATATTGTTCGTTAGATGACGTCATTCCAGAGGAAATATTAGGCAAAATCACATTAGCAGTGAGTTACATTTTTTTATTTACTGTGAAATATAATCTGTTTATAACATATTTATATGAATGGAGTTGTTGGTCACAGATACAGTAGATTGTAACAAAATGTTTACGTTTCTTTTTACAGACCGTTAAAGCACTGAACCACTTAAAAGAAAACTTGAAAATAATTCACAGAGGTAAGTCTTGGTTGTCAGATACATCTTTTGCAGTTTGGCCATATGTGTACAAATTATTCTCACCGCTATGTTTGGTGCATGAACTCTAAACCCTTTGTTTGTGTGCTCTCCCAGACATCAAACCTTCCAACATTCTCATGGATCGTAATGGCAACATCAAGTTGTGTGACTTTGGCATCAGCGGTCAGCTGGTGGACTCAATAGCCAAGACCAGAGACGCAGGCTGCAGACCCTACATGGCTGTAAGTCTGGTTGAGACGGGAGTCATGTAAAAATCATTCCAGTGTGAAATGGTTCCCAATCGTTCTGATTGTGTTGTGATTGTAACGTCATGCTGTAAAACTTCTCCCAGTGTGAAAATGTTCCCTGTTCAATAATTGCACCCGCAGCTCTTTATGTGGATGGCTGAGCAACATGTTTCTCACACCCTTTCTCGACCTCGAAAAACTGTTCTGTGGGCACGCATATTTGCTTAACACATCTGCCAATCAATGGTTGCCAGGAGTATTGACACTGACCAATCATTTTTGCAATTACAAAGACTTTGGCGCTACGGGAGGGTGTGAGAAACATCCGCACAAGCTCAGCCATCCACATAAAGAGACGCACGTGCAATTATTGAACTGGGAACATTTTCCCGCTGGGAGAAAGTTTACAACATGACGTTACAATCACAACACAATCAGAATGATTGGGAACTATTTCACGCTGGCAAGATTTTTACATGACAACGGGCACTGCTTTCTTTATACTGTTGGAACAAATACTAAGTAGTTAGACGCATGGGTAACTTGAATTTTTGTGCAAATCTCACTGCAATGTTAGCTAGGATTCCTGGATTGTCCAGTATATCGTATATAAGTGTAATGTTGGTTGAGTTGTGTTTTTGGCCTCCAGCCGGAGAGGATAGACCCCAGTGCTTCCAGACAAGGCTACGACGTCCGATCAGACGTGTGGAGTTTGGGGATAACCCTGGTAATTATCTCATTCAGATGATTCATACATTGATTTGATGCTGACCAATGGGACAGGAGAAAAATGGCTTTACTATATTGCCAAACATATGTTATAGCCTAGCTGCACTGTTGAGTTTTATTGATAACAATCTATTAAAGCTGCAATAAGTAACTTTTTGGGTGACCTGACCAAATTCACATAGAAATGTGAGTTATAGATCTTTCATTCCCATTGAAAGCAAGTCTGAGAAGCAGTAGATCTGTTCTATGTTCACTATTTTGATGCTTCCCGTTCTTGAGTTTCGTTTTTGTGTCTTTTACTTTCAGTTTTGTACATCAGCTACGATTAGGGAATAGATATCTCACAGCTGTTTAGGTGGTACAATGATTCTCTACACTAGCTTGTTTTTGTCACATAAACGGAAACTGTTAGAATTTTTGTAACAAGGAAATTGCATAGCTATTTCTGCATAGTGCATTTAACTAATTCTAAACCCTTGGTGGTGGTAGCCAATGAGTAATAACATTGTTCTTTGTCTAATGCCCGTCTCTGTGTGTGTCTTCAGTATGAGCTGGCCACCGGCAGGTTCCCCTACCCCAAGTGGAATAGTGTGTTTGATCAGCTGACCCAGGTGGTGAAGGGCGAGCCGCCCCAGCTCTGCAACTCTGAAGACAGGCAGTTCTCCCCCAAGTTCATCAACTTTGTCAACTTATGGTGAGCATCACCTCTGGTGAAAGCAATCTACCAGTGGATATGCTATTGCACAATGACTGTCACCTAGAGGCGTTTTCATTTATGCCCTCTACTGGTAGAATGGTGAAAAGGCAACAGTGCTGTTTATCCAACAGCAGTATATTGCTGTTTGTTGTATTGATAATTGCTTCTTCCCTCCCATTTTTCTACAGCCTTACAAAGGATGAGTCAAAACGGCCAAAGTACAAGGAGCTCCTGGTAAGTTTGTCTTTCTATGGTAGGACTTGGGATGTTATATGCCTGTGGATTTCACTGTGTATTGTCTGCTATGTGGGCAACTGTAAAGCTTGAGCTATACTGAACAAAAATATCAACGCAACATGCACTAATGTCAAAGATTTTACTGAGTTAGTTCATATAAGGAAATCAGTACATTTTAAAGTCATTAGGCCCTAATCTATGGATTTCACATGACTGGGAATACAGATATGCATCTGTTTGTCACAGATACCTTTAAAAATAAAAGTAGGGGTGTGGATCAGAAAACCAGTAAGTAACTGGTGTGACCATTTGCCTCATGCAGCATCACACATCTCCTTCACATAGAGTTGTTGGCTGTTGATTGTGGCCTGTGGAATATTGTCCAACTCCGAACTGCAGTCAGGTTAAGACCCTGGTGAGGACGACGAGCACGCAGATAAGCATCCCTGAGACAGTTTGTGCAGAAATCCTTCGGTTGTGCAAACCCACAGTTTCATCAGATGTCCGGGTAGCTTGTCTCAGACAATCCAGCAGGTGAAGAAGCCAGATGTGGAGGTCCTGGGCTGGCGTGGTTACACGTGGTCTGCGGTTGTGAGGCCAGTTGGACATACTACCAAATTCTCTAAAATTACATTGGAGGTGGCTTATGGTAGAGAAATCAACATTCAATTCTCTGGCAACAGCTCTGGTGGATATTCCTGCAGTCAGCATGCCATTTGCATGCTCCCTCAACTTGAGACATGTGTCATTGTATTGTGTGACAAAACTGCGCATTCTAGTGGCCTTTTATTGTCCCCAGCATAAGGTGCACCTGTGTAATGATCATGCTGTTTAATCAGCTTCTTGATATGCCACACCTGTCTTGGCAAAGGAGAAATGCTCACTAACAGGGATGTAAACAAATTTGGGCACAAAATTTGGGAGAAATAAGCTTTTTCTGCGTATGGAAAATTTCTGCGATCTTTTATTTCAGAAATGATCAGAAGCGGTCTGCGCTCTTTTAAGGTCCTTACTACTGAAAAGTGTCTGTTCAAGGTGCGTAGGAGTCAAAATAAGAATAGTGGAAGAAATGGACCCGCACACTGTCAAAAAAAGGAATAGATCCAAAACGGAGGCTTGAATGCAAAATAAATCTTTTTTTTTTGCGTATGGAACTTTCTGGAATCTTTTATTTCAGCTTATGAAACATGGGACCAACACTTTACATCTTGCGATTTAATATTTTTGTTCAGTGTAGTTTCTCAGTGACCATATTGAACTTGTGACTGAGGTCATATGTTTGTCTCCTCCAGAAACACCCGTTCATCCTGATGTACGAGGAGAGGTGTGTGGACGTGGCCAGCTACGTGTGTCGCATCCTGGACCAGATCCCTGCCTCCCCCATCTCACCCATGTACCTGGACTGACGGGGGGACACGTCACACCGCAACACACATGCCGGGGGGAAACAGTACACCGCATGACATCTTAGCCCTCCGATACAGAGTTACTATAGTATCATCTGTTTGTTTCCGTGTTCCAAAGAACACGAGAACAATTCCATATAAAAAATGTATCGCCCTGTGCAATACGATAATACACACACACTCATGCTTGTTCAATGTCAATTAAAATATCTAGATTATCCTCCCAGCTTCAGACAGCTAAACTAGACATTCAGTTGGCTCAACATATGTACAACGTTCATCTTTTTTTATGTGCTAGAAAAAAGGGTTAGAGTACATATACTGTATACATACAGTATGTGTGTGTGTGTGTATGTATATATATATATATAGTACCAGTCAAAAGTTTGGACACGCCTACTCATTCCAAGGGTTTTCTTTATTTTAACTATTTTCTACATGGTAGAGTAATAGGGAAGACATCAAAACTATGAAATAACACTTATTCATGGAATCATGTAGTAACCAAAAAATGTGTTAAACAATAAAATTTATTTTATTTGAGATTCTTCAAAGTAGCCACCCTTTGACCTTGATGACAGCTTTGCACACTCTTGGCATTCTCTCAACCAGCTTCATGAGGTAGTCACCTGGAATGTATTTTAATTAACAGGTGAGCCTTGTTAAAAGTTATTTTGTGGAATTCGTTTCCTTCTTAATGTGTTTAAGCCAATCAGTTGTGTTGTGACAAGTTAGGGGGGGTATACAGAAGGTAGCCCTATTTGGTAAAAGAGCAAGTCCATATTATGGCAAGAACATCTCAAATAAGCAAAGAGAAACAGCACTCCATCATTACTTTAAGACATGAAGGTCAGTTGATCCAGAAAATTAAGAACTTTGAAAGTTTCTTCAAGTGCAGTTGAAAAAAACATCAAGCGATATGATGATACTGGCTCTCATGAGGACCATCACAGGAATGTAAGACCCAGAGCTACCTCTGCAGAGGATAAGTTTATTAGAGTTACCAGCCCCAGAAATTGCAGCCCAAATAAATGCTTCACAGAGTTCAAGTAACAGACGCATCTCAACATCAACTGTTCAGAGGAGACTGTGAATCAATCAGACCTTCATGGTCGAATTGCTGCAAGGAAACCACTACTAAAGGACACCAATAAGAAGAAGACTTGCTTGGACCAAGAAACAGCAATGGACATTTAGACTGGTGGAAATCTGTCCTTTGGTCAGTGAAATTATTGATTTTTGGTTCCAACCGCCGTGTCTTTGTGAGATGCGGTGTGGGTGAACGGATGATCTCTGCATGTGTGGTTCCTACCGTGAAGCATGGAGGAAGAGGTGTGATGATGTGGGGGTGCTTTTCTGGTGACTGTCAGTGAGTTATTTAGAATTCAAGACGTACTTAACCAGCATGACTACCACAGAATTCTGAAGCTATACACCATCCCATCTGGTTTGCGCTTAGTGGGACTATCATTTGTTTTTCAACAGGACCCAACACACCTCCAGGCTGTGTAAGGGCTATTTGACCAAGAAGGAGAGTGATGGAGTGCTGCATCAGATGACCTGGCCTCCACAATCACCCGACCTCAACCCAATTGAGATGGTTTGGGATGAGTTGGACCACAGAGTGAAGGAAAAGCAGCCAACAAGTGCTCAGCATCTGTGGGAACTCCTTCAAGACTGTTGGAAAAGCATTCCAGATGAAGCTGGTTGAGAGAATACCAAGAGTGTGCAAAGCTATCAAGGCAAAGGGTGGCTATTTGAAGAATCTAAAATGTTTTGATTTGTTTGACACTTTTTGGGTTACTACATGATTCTATATGTGTTATTTCATAGTATTTGAGGTCTTCTATTATTCTACAATGTAGAAAATAGTAAAAATAAAGAAAAACCCTTGAATGAGTAGGTATGTCTCTACTTTTACTGGTAATATATATTTACGCACACACACATACTTGAAAATCGATGTAAACGAATACAGAAGTTACCAAATAAACATGTTGGAAAGTGATGCTCATGACATGAACAAAATAGTATTATATTTGGATTGTATGTGATGGACTGTTTGTGTGCTCACTTCTATGTCGTCAGAAAATGTACAGATGTATGCAGACAGACTTGTCTAAGTGAGACGCACGTATCACACGGTATGTTATGGGCACCTACACTCATTGTAAATGAATGGGTCTGATGCAAAAGTTTGAAACACAAATCGATGGTGTTAATGTGGCTTTATTTTCTTAATATGCAATTTACAGTATGACTGTTCTGTCATCGCATAATTAACGTTAAAAAAAACGAAATGTTGTTCACTCTCTGCAAAATGTAAAAATTACAGTAGGATTGTAAGACTCTTGTCCACAATTGTATATCTGTATGTACATCTCAAAACAGTCTGCTATTATACACCAGTTCTGTTCAGTAGTTAGTAGTGCGGACGCACACGGCAAAGTTTGCTGGAGCAGTTACATAGTTCTCAACCTGCTACACGTTGCTAAATGGATGAATTTACAGCCAGTCGCGATGGTCTGATCTGCATGGTCACTAGCTGTTTAACCTACCACTTTGCAAGGCATCACAAGTTGAACATGCCAGATATACATTGATTGCTTGACCAGGCCTGTGCTGCATCGGTCTGTGGATAAGAGATCCTAACTCCCACGTTATACTATAGCACTGTACAATCCATCTGCCCATCCCTCCTGATCACAGAGCTGTAAGATCAGCCAATAGTAGATCAGTCAGCATGTTCTTCAGTGGCTCGGATTGCTCGGAATAATAGTCGAGCCTCGCTCCAGATGGAACGTTCTGTTTCCCTCACCAACCCTTAGGCATCACGTAGGGCGCACCTCAACAGTGTACTCTTTATATTTGCTCAGAAAGCCACGTTCAGTGTGTAGTAATGTAACGAAGCAAAACAAACACACAATGGCGTTAGTTAGCTAGTGAACCTGTCGTGTGTTCAGCATCGGCAGGGCGTTCAGCATGGCAGCCATGTTAAATGACGACCAACCTGGGTTGTGCTTCACCAAGGATGGTCAATGTGTTTGCCAGATAACTTCGATAAACTTTCAGATGTAACTCCCAGGTCACTGTATGTGATATCTTTAAGAACTAGAACACTCAAGTTGTTCCTGAATGTTTAGTAAAGGTAGCTGGCTATCTCATTGGTTGTGCTTCATGAAATGCCCCCTTGGAAATATGTCAGGGGTCAGTACAGAAATGTTGCTTACATATGCAGCTGATCCAGGAGCATGGAACGTTACAGAACATTCAGATAGAAAAGTACTACATAGACCTGACCTGATTCCCTGTTATGTGGCGTATGGGATCGAGTCGGCTTTATTCATTCCATTTCTCTCTGCATTGTTCCAAATGTTTCATCCCTCTGGAAAAGCATATGCTCTTTTCAACTAAAGGGTGGGTGAGAAGATTTTATTGATGGTCCACCCATGTGTTCTGTGGATGTAGAACACTTATGGTTACTTGGTGAATATATTATGGAGGAGTACATGTATAAATTGCAATGTATTAGAATGTTGATATTAGATTATAAGATGATAAATGGCAATGAGTATTATATTGTATCTTTATCAAGGGTATAAAAAATAAAGTTCACAATGAGGAAATACAACTGCTGTATTGTGAACCTGGGCGATCTGTCTGTCATCATAGACAAAGGTACAACATAGAAACGTTGATTATTGGTGTTTCAGTTTATTGCTTTCTCTTCTACAATAATGCAGTGGTGTGGACACATTGGTTTACATGGTAAAGCTGTTCAGTGGCCAAGCAATAAGGAAGCTTTTTGTCAGATGTAACATTTTGATAGAAAATAAAATAAAAAAGAGAGAGAGGAAAATCTCCCCTCAACATTAGGTAAAGCTGCTGTGACCTGCCATCCGAGTGAGAACATAGGGAGCATGTATAGTCTTCTGTGCTTGTATTGGTTATTTCTTTTATTTCTTTTTACAAGGTGTCAAGTGTTTCACAGGGATGTTGACTCCAATGCTTAACACAGTTGTGTCAAGTTGGCTGGATGTCCTTTGGGTGGTGGACCATTCTTGATACACACGGGAACCTGTTGAGCGTGAAAAACCCAGCGCGGTTGCAGTTCTAGACACAAACCGGAGAGCCTGGCACCTACTACCATACCCCATTCAAAGGCACTTAAATCTTTTGTCTTCCCATTCCCCTTATGAATGGCACACATAAACAATCCATGTCTCAAGGCTTAAAAATCCTTCTTTAACCTGTCTCCTTCCCTTCATCTACACTGGTTGAAGTGAATTTAACGAGTGACATCTATAAGGGATCATAGCTTCCACCTGGATTCACCTGGTCAGTCTGTCAGGGAAAGAGCAGGTGTTAATGTTTTGTATACTCGTGTGTGTGTGTGTATGTAAAAAACACATGTCTTAACTCATCTGGGGTGACAACATGGGTGGTTGCAACCACAGAAAACCTATACACAAGGGTGCCACGGCAAGTAACAGAGAAAAAGGGTCTTCTACTTAAAACATTTTTAAAAGAGCGTTTGAGGGAAATTATCCCACTTTGGTCAAATTAACAAAAATACTGAACCAAATCTGACAGATGGCTAGACTAAGTCTGAGTTAATGTTTTGAAAGTTCTTCCCCATTTCAGTGTCATCACAAAGTCTCAGTCAATCTGGTAGTCACATGATTAAAATCATACCCATAGTTATGCTTACTTGTTCTAACATCTCAATTTGTATCCTTACAAGAACAGTCCCATTAGTTTAGCCATAGATGTCATATACATCTATTACAGATGGGTAGTTATTTTAGCTATATTCACAGTTTTCATGAATACATTTCAGTGAACTTGTATTTTCAACATGTTTTTCCTTCCTGATTCAAAAATCATTGTACAGATCCTACCCCAAACCTCTACAGCGTAATGGTGGCTTTAGTACCAAGTTGATAGAAAGGTTACACATACTTTATGTAACATATTGAACACTGATTATTCTCTGCTAGATTCACAGGATAGTCAACTCTGTATATATTACATTTTGATATTCACAAGTGCTGGTAAGAATGGATATTTACTCTGCATATGCAGTACTTTTATATCATATTGGTTATCCATGGAAAACTGATAACACTGTTTTTAGAAAATATATTTTTCTTTGTAAATTATTTGGTTAAATTCATATACCATTTCAAACAGGCATCTTTTTTCAACGTTTTGGGAAGAACAATGCGGCATATGAGTTTGTAAATCAAGAATCCCATTTTATCATAAAGGAATGTCAAAAATAAATATACTCTATCAACGTATAAATAAAAATAAATGAACAAATAAATAACTAAGTGATGCTCACTAATATATAAATTGGTGAATTTTCCAAAGGTCAAATACAAAACAATTTATTGTAGATAAAGAAAAAAATAGAGATGAAATTTAGACTGATTTTCTTGCCATACTTCAGACTTCCTGGCTGTAACTAAAAAGATGGATCCTTGCACTAAAAATGTGATATGATTTATCAAAGCAGTGTGATAAAAGTGGGGAACATGCACTGTGGAGTACCAGGTCTTGAATTATTGTGGATGCTTTGTGTGGCCCAAGTAATGGCTACATTGTTTGGTGTGAGTGGACATAGTCAGGAAATGCTTCATTTTTGAAAAGCCAAGAGAATTCTTGTGAAGTGTTTAAGGCACAAACTGAGTGAAATATTGCTGTCTCTTCCTACAATCCATGCATTGCTGCATCTGAAGACACTGCCCCTTCTATCGAAAGTGTGACAAATGAGTTTTCAGACTAAAGCTAAGTATTACTCTTAATATTATAATATTGTGAATAAATATACCAGTTAAGCGTGAGAAGAAACCTACGCGAGCACTTGCATGAAATGGCAAAGTAAATGCTTTCCCTGCAAATCAATTCTAAGCTTAAGCAAAGTGTGACAATCTTCTAGGCTAATCAAGGCACAAAATGTGAGATTTAAAATATTTACATTGAAAATATCAAACGACATACTAAAATGATACATTTGACTTTGTGATAGTTTCTAAAGTGTTCTCTCCCACACCACTGACAATTATGCAGACCTAAACTTGTCTCTGTCAGTAACCATATAATATTTACAAATTTGGCATTCGATTTCATCCAATTAAGCTTGTCTTCTTTTGGTTTCCAGTAATACAAACATAGACACTCTCTTCACAAATAATACATTGATTGTCGAAATATGTGTCTTCAAGTCTAGGTGGCATAGCACTTACAGCTGTAAGAAACTACTTGTGTATATTCTATAGACTTCTCATAAGGCTACGTTGGAATATTTTTTCATCCATAGCATTCATTTAATGAACATCCGTCATGGATCTATCCAGAGTCATACTGCTTCGGTAGTTGTGCGCATCATTGTCCAAGAAGACAAAGATCATGTCAAAAAAACGTTTCAATGTTCATTATCAACAAACTATATGGCATTTCTGTGTGATTCTGCTTGTGTTCTTTGGTAAATCGTTGCACTTAAAATTCCATTGTAAGGTTATCTGGAACCGGTTTTGGGACCAAGGCGAATTTGGTGTGATATCTTCAGCTGGTCTCCTGCTGTGTGTTTTTAGTTGCTGGTCAGTGTCTCTGGTCAGTATCTAACCTAGCAATTTTTTTTGCTAGCTGGATACTAGTTGCTAGCTAGTCTCCTTCTTTGTCTTTTGGGGAGCTAGCTAGACACTATAGTCTTGGGTTTTCTAGGTAGCTAGCTAGTAGCTAGCTAGTCGTCTGCTGTGTTTTTCTTTTTATAGGTACCTAGCCAGCTAGTGGATAGCTGATAGTGACTAGCTGCTCCATAGCCAGTCTCTGGTGTTTCACCAGTGCTCTAGATGAAGGTCCATGGCTGTATTCAGGTTGATGTCTGTAACATCCAGGAACTCTGTGTTGAAAATGCTTGGCCCGGCGGCCGGGACGGAGTTGAACCCCGTAGCCGAGCTTGGGGGCGTCAGGTCCAGCCATTCCATCGTCTCCCACGGCGACTCGCTGAATGTCATGCCGACCATCCCCTGCGCCTCGGCCACGGACGACACTTTGGCGTTGATGGGGTGGATGGCAGATAGAGGCGTTGGCGTTTCCATCAGGTCCCTGTTGGGGAGAAGTTTGTCCTGGTGGGGGTGTTGGTGAGGATGGTGGTGGTGGTGGTGATTGGGGCTGGGGTAGCCCTCAGGTCCATCACCCCCCTCCTCCCCCTCCCCTGCTTCCTCGGCAGCCATCTTGAGAAGGGCGACCTCGCCCCCTCGGCCTAGGGGGCTTCCCAGCAGGGTCTCCAGGTGGCTGTCTGCAATGTGATTGGCTGTGTGGTCATAGTTGAGCTGGGAGGGGGGCAGGTGTTCGTAGTGTCTTTGGTTGAACTTTGGGACGGCGAGGCCGGTGGTTCCGGGGGAAACTGTAATGTGAGGCACAACTTTGGTTACAGAGGACCTCTCCCTCTCTTCTCTGGCGTTAGCTGGCATCTCTTGAAGAGAAGAGGATGGGGGGAGGGGGAGTCACAGCACAGAGTGTGATTTAATACCCATGTAAGAGGGAAATCTGGAGTTACTTAACTAAGCGGTGATGGATGGTATGTAGGGAGGCAAACTGACTAGTACCTTATGTAGGGGATCGAAACTAAATTGCTTGCAGTTACAAAGCCATTGCTCATCCATAACCATGGCAACAACATGCACTGACAGCTATATCACCTTCCAATTTCTAAGACTACACATTATATACATCGCACACATTGAGACTGATTCGGAGTCAGTTCACTCACCTCCACTCTCTATGAGCACATCCAAAAGCTCATCCATCTGCTGACTCCTAGTCAGTTGCTAAAAAAATAATAAGAATGTGATTAACAGACTTACAATACATTCATACTTTATCAACACCTTGTAAAAAAATACTAATCTGAAAAACATGTCCCCAGTTTTAGCACCATGTTGGGGATTTTTAATGCTATCAATGATAATGTTTCATGATGAAGATTTTAACATTATGATATTGATATACTTGTACAATGTTCTATAAGGCACTTGGGGCAACCACAACTCAAAATAACACAACCACAACTCAATAACACAACCACAACTCAAAATAACACAACCACAAATCAATAACACAACCACAACTCAAAATAACACAACCACAACTCAATAACACAACCACAAAGCAGTCAGCTCTGAAGAAACCCAGTCAAACTTGGTCAAGGGTGCAAAGTGTGGGATGGATAAAGCAATGGATGGATGAACAAAGAGGTGCAACGCAGGTGGGAGAGAGAGAGAGAGAAGGAAGGAAGTTAGAGAGAAAGCGGGAATCGAAGCGACACCACAGAGGTTACAACAACGAAACAAATTGAGTTGGCCGGCCATGATCAGGAGCAGAGTTTGGTGTATAATTTAGTTTACCTGCTTGACTGCATCCTCATAGCAAGGGGGCTGTCTAGAGTCGAATGCAGTTGAATCTGAGCTACAGAAGGCCGGGGTTGAGACCGGGCACTTTTGGCCAACGTGCCGGGGAGAGGGCAATATTGCCATCTATATGAAAAAATAGGCGAAAAAGTTGTATTACTGATAAGAAAATGGAGCTGGAATTTTAGTATAGTGTGGTAACTTATATGTAAGAAAACCTCTATGCATCCTGATAAAAACAAGATGCTTAAAAAAAAAGTTTGGGCTGTGGAGTTCTTGTGAAATGAGCTAGCTAGCTCATTGGAGAGATCTGCTTGAATCAGAACCGTTAAGTTGTGAAGAGTAGTACCATGAACCTCATGACGGAAGTTTTAGAGAGAAGCAACAAATGAATGGAAAGCAGAAAAATGGTTAAGTGAATGTGATGGTGGATACCCAGTCATGTGACACAACCATGTTCAACCGCTACAGACCAAGTTTAGACAGAATAATAGCTCTTGCCTTCTGCTGCATGTTTGGCTTCTTAGCCTTAGTGTTGACCCTGTGGTTCAGGCCGTTGTCGGCCGAGTTGGGGAACACTGACTGAAGGCCTCTCTGGTCAGAGGGATAGGAGCAGTTCACAGCCTGTCCTCCATTCTTCTGCTGAATCTGTTAGGAGGGAATACATCATTATCATGACCACCCAGCTATCAATCAATAATCATGTGAACAGAGTTACAACAGACACAATATAAAGAACATTTTAGACCCAACATATAAAGTACATGTAGACCATTATCTCTTGTAAAGACTCATAACAAACGCTCTGCCTTAGGCCTACCTGCATGTTGCGAGGCCTGGTGCTGGTCTGGTTGAGGGAGTGGCTACACCCGTCTCTGCCCAGCGGCGGTGACAACAGGTAGGGGTTGTTGGGGGAGGAAGGCTGGGAGCTGCTGGAGGTCTTGGTGATGGGCGAGTCTTGAGGAGAGCACTGGGGGCTGAGGAAGGCAGACATGCCAGAGGGACTTCCAGAGGAGGGGACTGAGTCCAGGCATCGTTGCCCACCAGGGCCTCCCATATTGGTCAGGGGGGCACCGCAGTGGCCCATCCCCTCCATGCAGCTTCCTGGAGGACTCTTCAGGTGCTTGGGGGAGGAGAGGGGGCAGCTGGAGGAAAGGGACATGGGCTCCTGTTTGACAGTCACTCCAAAGAAGTGCTGCCCCATCAGCGAGGGGGATTGCTGGAGGTGCAGGTGGTGGGGCTGGGACGGAGCCGGGACACCCTCATGTGTGGCGCCATGGCAACGCTTCCTCTTGTGCAGCTGCATCTTGAGCTCCTCCACCTATTGTGAAACAGGATGTTAACAGTAGGTAAGCCTTGAATGGCCCTTTAAGGACAATAACATTTTATTGAATTGAACAGTGCAGTTACCCACCTGTCTCTGTTCCTGGTGCAGCTTCCACGTCAGCTCCTCGATCACTTTTTGTTTCTCCACCAACATCTTATCCTTCTCTGCCTCCAGACCCTCCATCCCTCCACCTTCCCCTCCCCGTAGTCCTGCCCCACTCAGACCCCCTCCTCCCAGGCCTTCTTCAGAGCTGAGCTGGGCCGGGGACGGCTGGAGGCCAAACTGTGGAGGAGAGGACATGGGCACGTCGCTGAAGCTGTCTGGGAGCGAGCCGCTACGGGAGAGGTCTGAGGAAGCGGGGGAGATGGGTGGGGTGGAGGAGGTGCTGGGGTAAGGGTAATATCCCCCCTGGGAGAGTGCGCTGGAGGAGGAGGGGGACTGGTAGGAAGACAGGGACCCCGTGGGGGTGACAGGGAAGGTGACCGTGGTGATGTCATTGGAGCCTGAATGCGAGGGGCTTGAGGTGGGGTCCTTAAAGGGGCGGAGTCTCTCGATGAGGGCTGTCTTGGTGCCTGAGACGGGCATGCCCCGGATACGAAGCTGCTGCCTGAGCTCTGACACCTGTAAGATGGAGGGAGAGAGAGATATAGCGACGGATAAAGGGGTAGAGGAAAGACATTAGATGCTTGCATTTTGAAAGTCTTACACTTACAGTATATGAGTTATTTTTCCAACCCGTAATAAAGAATATATCCCTCGCTTTACGGACAGAGAGTACCTACCTTCAGGTCATCCAGGTTAGGTGGCAGAGGACCAGGTTTGACTGGTGAGATGCTGGTTTGACCAGAGTATGTGGTCTTAACTGGAGACGAGGAGCTACTGTTGATCATGTTAGTAGTAACACTGGAGCTACCCACCGTCAGCTGCTCACTGGATTGTCTAAAGATAGGAAAACATTAGATTTTCGAGAGATAAAGATAAAAAATTACAATATTATGGAACATTCAACATTTTGTACATTGAAGGTCAGATCTGAGACATGGGGTTAGAGTTAGACCATCTCCCCATCTAGGGTACTCACTTTTGGGCTTGGACTGGCTGGTGCAGGGGCTGGTAGCTGAAACTAGGCTGCCGTTGATGTGCATGGGCCTGTGTGTGTTGGGAGTGTGTATGCTGGGAGTGTGTGTGTGCGTGTTTTTGCTGGCTGAGGATCTGCAGCTGTAGGAAGAGCTGTTGTTGCTGCAGTAGCCTGGCGTAGGCTGAGTCCATGGGAGGGGGAGACTTCTCGGGCTTCTGGTCCGGAGGGATGTACTGGTGGTACTTCAGCTTCTTCACCTTGGGCTTCACATCTTTGGGCTTCTTGTGGCGGTTCTTGTCCGATGTCTTGGACTGTAGAATCAATGGGAGAAATAGTGAGAACATACAATATACGCAATACAAGCTGAAGTTCTCTAATGTGGTGCGTCGTCTTGGCTATGAAGAGGTCAGTACGACAGTAACGTGTTTGTTCCTACCTTGACTATGGCAGGGACAGGTATGGGTGGGGTGGCAGACAGCCCATTGTTAGCCGCAGACAAGCCATCTTCCTTGCTCTGATCAGACGGGTCCCTGTTCTGACACCCCTGGAACACAAATGCAGACAGTAGAAAGACATGAATACAGGAAATGTCAACTACATTCAGTGGTTGGCCCTCCATAAAACAACAAGATGAATTCAAAGAAAATGTATTGATTTATATAAAACATGAAAATTAAATCATTAGAAAATAGGAATTGGGTACTAAGCCCAAGCTGACTTTTGGTAAACACTTAAAATAAAAACGGTTTCTGGCAGAAGCTTCCAGTGACCGTTGGGAATGATGTCATCATCTCTGTCCACACAGTGAGGGGAGAGTGGTGCAGAATGCAGGAAGTCACTGAGATGATAAAACACAGGAAGCAGTAGCCTTCAGCATACTGTGTCTGTGTGAGACAGACACACTGGCATAGAGGAATGTGACACGTGCCAAAGAGCAGTCACACATGTTCCAACGGTCACGAGAGAACCCAGGGGAGGACACTGTAGTTCTCCCAGCCACCACAAGATGGCAGGCTTAACCTAGCTCCCTACTTGAAATGACTCATTACCGCATAACTGACTGGGGTATGTTTGTGAACGCATAGGGCAGACTTTGGTGCACCTATTGTTCATAGTGTGTTAACTCATGGAGGATAGTTTATGTTATGATACATTATCAAGAAGGAGGAGGAGGAGAAGAGGGAAGGGGTGATGGAGGGGAAATGAGAGGGTGATGGGCCTATTTGGGGCTGGTAAGGAGAGAGGTAAGGAGGAGGAGGAGTATTACCTGTTTAGGGCTAGTGAGGGCTGGTGATGAGGAGGAGGAGGGGGTGCTGCCCATGGCCTCAGAGGAGGGGCATGCGGACCCCTGGGACTCGTCACTGTGGTGTTGCTCTGGAGACAGACTGTCACTGCTGCTGTCCTCCTCGAACGCATACGAGTCCTCCTGCTTAGGAAACTTCCCATGGTTCACTGGAGACAGAGAGAGAGAGAGAAAGAAAGAGAGAGAAGGGTGAGCAAGGGAGGAGAGAGGGAGGGGATGAGAACTTGATGTGGTTCACTACAGAGAACCACACAGGAGGCAGTTTAATCACACGCAGAGAGACAGAGGACTGAAACCTGACACACCACAAGATACTGGCAAAGAGGGTTTAGAATTGAAGGATTTTGAAACGTAAATCTGTTCATATCTTTAAATATTTCCAGAGGTTCAAACATAACATTCCTTGGACTTTTACAGGGTTGTGTATTAGTGAGAGAGATGTGAATGTATGTACAGTATGTGGCTGTCTGAGAACTGCCTACGTGCGACACCACTGCACATTGCTCTGTACAACGCAGTCCATATCCGTTCCATTGTATAACATCAGTATTCACACACTGCCCTTCTGTCACTGTCACCTAGTGAAACACTTAGCCCTGAGGTGCTACTCTGCAGTGGGCAGAGATTGACATGGCCACTTTACAGTGAACACAGCCCTGATTGGCTGAAGTGATAGTGAACAGAGCCTTGATTGGTTTAGCTGTTAGAGACTGTGCTATCTGGAGGAGCAGAGCCTGAGGTTAACAAAGGGACAGAGCCAGGAGAGGGGAAGAGTGGTAATGTGTGTGTGTCTGTGCGCGTGCCTGTGACTCTCTTTTAGAATGAGAACATGTGACCTGCCAAGAGCAGACCCTGGTTTCAATCACACCATCAGCCCTGCTCTGTGGCACTCTGGGCCTGCACACACACAGCGGCATAGGCCTGGGTGTTATTTCCTACCACCTGTTGGTATTGAACTCACTCACTCTGCACTCACTCTGCGCTCTCTTTGTGCTCTCTCTCTCTCTCTCACGCACGCACACGCGCACGCACACACACACACACACACACACACACACACACACACACACACACACACACACACACACACACACACACACACACACACACACACACACACACACACACACACACACACACACACACACACACACACACACACACACACACACACACAGGGTTCAGGACCACCTGACTGGGTAGGGTTGTCTACTTCAGTCCCACTCGGTCACAGAAAGGACACTAGCATGGGGACAGAACAAGTTGTTACTGGGCTATTATTATGTCCTGATGCATGATCGTCTCAAACTAACCACATCCTGAGTTCCTCCACATAACATCTCTCTGTCAGCAAGGACTGCAACTGGATGTCAGAGATCTAATATTTTCAAAGATGATAAAGAAATGGAAGAGGTCATCGCATTGCAGGATGGGGCGGGTGGGGGCCTCCGTGATAAATAAGGTTTGTGTGTGTGAGAGGGGTGAAGGGGAGGTGGCAGACAGCTGAACAACAGCCTTGTCCAATCAGATACCTTCATAGGTGACTCACTGGAGCCATATAAATCAGAGAAGTGGGGGAGGGACACACACACACACACACACACACACTTCTCTTCAGAGAAGGGTGGACCCAAATACAGCTGCTGTTTGTCTCAATAAGCATCCTCCCTGTTCATAGGGAGGTAGAGTAAACCTCGCCGCTTCAGCCCCGTGTTGATCTTACGCAATATGTTTACTGAAGAGCCCGAGGAGGAAAACAGAAAACCAGCGTATACAAAAACCCAGCCAGGCATGATATAGAGGGGAGGACTAACATACTTGGATGTAAGAGAAACATTTCAATATGTCCCAGTAGGATGCCCAAGGTTAAGGGATCCTTATTTATTTTATACTGGCTAGTATATAAAATAGTATGCTTTTGTAGTGTGCTATGGTTGCCACATAATTTCAATAGGGAAGCTATGATGTTGCAAAATATACCACCAACTCTACAGAATGCTGAACTGCATGCAATTCAATGCATGCTCTCGGTTGCTTGTGGTTCACACTAAACTTAAAAGGCCCAATCCAGACGTTTTTTAATACTGAACAAAAATATAAAAGCAACATGTAAGGTGTTGGTCCCATGTTTCATAAGCTGAAATAAAAGACCCATGAAATTTTCCATATGGACAAAATGCTTATTTTTCTCAAATGTTGTGCACAAATTTGTTTATATCCCACATTTTAGCGAGATTTTTTCCTTTGCCAAAATAATCCATCCACCTGACAGGTGTGGAACATCAAGAAGCTCATTAAACAGCATGATCATTACACAGGTGCACCTTGTGCTGATGACAATAAAAGGTCACTCTAAAATGTGCAGTTTTGTCAAACAACACAATGCCGCAGTTGTCTAAAGTTTTGAGGGAGCGTGCAATTGGCATGCTGACTTCAGGAATAACCACCAGAGCTGTTGCCCGAGTTGATTGTTAATTTTATTTGTTTATCTTCCATAAACCGCTTCCAACGTTGTTTTAGAGAATTTGGCAGTACGTCCAACCGGCCTCACAACCACAGACCACATGTAACTATGCCAGTCCAGGACCTCCACATCCGGCTTCTTCACCAGCCACCCAGATAACTGCTGATGAAACTGTGGGTTTGCACAACCGTAGAATTTCTGCACAAACTGTCAGAAATCGTCTCAGGGAAGCTCATCTGCATGATCGTCGTCCTCACCATGGTCTTGATCTGACTGCAGTTCGGCATCGTAACCAACTTCAGTGGGCAAATGCTCACCTTCGATGGCCAATGGCACGCTGGAGAAGTGTGCTCTTTACGGATGAATCCCGGTTTCAACTGTACCTGGCAGATAGCAGACAGCTGTATTGCATCGTGTGAGTGAGTGGTTTGCTGATGTCAACGTTGTGAACAGAGTGCCCCATGATGGCAGTGGGGTTATGCTATGGGCAGGCATAAGCTACGGACAACAAACACAATTGCATTTTGTCAATGGCAATTTGAATGGTTTTCTGATCCACACCCCTACTTTTTTTTAAGGTGACCAACAGATGTATAGCTGTATTCCCAGTTATGTGAAATCCATAGATTAGGCACTAATTTATTTATTTAAATTGACTGATTTCCTTATATAAACTGTAACTCAGTAAAACCTTTGACATTGTTGCATGTTGCATTTATATTTTTGTTCAGTGTATCAATATCAAATCACTTCTGGGTAACAATTAAGTACCTAACTGCTATATATTCTTTATTTCAATTCAAATGGTCAAAAAGAAACAAAGAGCAATTTGTCCAGCAAACATTTTTCTAGGACTGTCTGGGAGTGAACTGTGAGGGGCCTAATTGGACCAGCCTAATGGGAGGGATATGTAACCTGAAAACTAGCTGTTATTGGCAGAGGTTTGTAACTCAATTTGTTATTGGTCTATTAACTTTTCAAACGTTTCGGGGGGCTAGGGACCCCTTTGGTGATAGCAAATTCATCAGGGATCCCCTCATAATCAGAACACAACTTGAGTGATACAAAAAAATAGTAAGTATACAGCGTTTCACTACGACCCTCGACCCTTGGCAGCGCATGGCCGGACAAACCAAATCTCGGGCCCTGGGAAGAAACATTTTAAAAACGCGCCTCTTGGCATCGAAGAGAACATTTTTCCGTTTTCAAGGTCATTTACTACAATTCTACACACACGGTCATAACCATGTCATAACAGCTGATTTAACTTGTCATAACTTGTCATAATATGGTCATAACACTGTCATGACCCATATATTTACACCTGTTGTGGCATATATTCCGTTATTTTATGGCTGGTTATGACACCTACATAAGAGTGTCAAACCACATTTATTCAAATGTGTTTTTTCCCTGCCAAGAAATGTCCTTTCGTTTGAAAGTTTGTTTCTTAAAACCTCTCTGGACCACCCATCCCGGATCCGGGATAACTGTCATCAGAAACGCTGACTAGCATAGCCTAGCCTAGCGCCACAGGGATATAATATAATATAATTTCATGAAATCACAAGTCCAATGCAGCAAATGAAAGATAAACATCTTGTGAATCCAGCCAACATGTCCGATTTTTAAAATGTTTTACAGCGAAAAAACAACATATATTTATGTTAGCTCACCACCATATCCCAAAAAACACAGCCATTTTTTCACAGCAAAGATAGCTTTCACAAAACCCACAAATAGAGATAAAATTAATCACTAACCTTTGAACAACTTCATCAGATGACAGTCATATGACATCATGTTATACAATACATTTATGTTTTGTTCGATTATGTGCATATTTATAGCCACAAATCGTGGTTTTACATTGGCGCCATGTTCAGAAATGGCTCCAAAATAGCCAGAATAATTACAGAGAGCAACGTGAAATATAGAAATAGTCATCATAAAACTTTGATGAAAAATACATGTTGTACATATAATTAAAGATAAACATCTTGTGAATCCAGTCAACATGTTCGATTTTTTAAATGTTTTACAGCGAAAACACAACATATATTTATGTTAGCTCGCCACAATATCCAAAAACACACCGCCATTTTTTCACAGCAAAGATAGCTTTCACAAAACCCACAAATATAGATAAAATTAATCACTAACCTTTGAACAACCTCATCAGATGACAGTCATATGACATCATGTTATACAATACATTTATGTTTTGTTCGATTATGTGCATATTTATAGCCACAAATCGTGGTTTTACATTGGCGCCATGTTCAGAAATGGCTCCAAAATAGCCAGAATAATTACAGAGAGCAACGTGAAATACAGAAATAGTCATCATAAAACTTTGATGAAAAATACATGTTGTACATATAATTAAAGATAAACATCTTGTGAATCCAGCCAACATGTCCGATTTTTAAAATGTTTTACAGCGAAAACACAACATATATTTATGTTAGCTCACCACAATATCCAAAAACACACCGCCATTTTTTCACAGCAAAGATAGCTTTCACAAAACCCACAAATATAGATAAAATTAATCACTAACCTTTGAACAACCTCATCAGATGACAGTCATATGACATCATGTTATACAATACATTTATGTTTTGTTCGATTATGTGCATATTTATAGCCACAAATCGTGGTTTTACATTGGCGCCATGTTCAGAAATGGCTCCAAAATAGCCAGAATAATTGCAGAGAGCAACGTGAAATACAGAAATAGTCATCATAAAACTTTGATGAAAAATACATGTTGTACATATAATTAAAGATACACTGGTTCTTAATGCAACCGCTGTGTTAGATTTAAAAAATAACTTTAGTAAAAAGCACAGCATGCAATAATCTGAGACAGCGCTCAGCCATTCTCCGCCATGTTGGAGTCACCAGAAATAAATATTCCCTTACCTTTGATGATCTTTCATCAGAATGCAGTGCCAGGAATCCTAGTTCCACAATAAATCGTTTTTTTGTTTTATAATGTCCATTACTTCTGTCGAATTAGCAACTTTGGCTAGCATGTGTAGTTCACGTGTCCATAGAACTTTACGCTAATGAACGAAAACTTCAAAAAGTTATATTACAAATCGAATAAACTGGTCAAACTCAGTTGAGAATCAATCTTCAGGATGTTTTTCTCATATATATCCAATAACGTCCCAGACGGAGCATTTCTTCATGTCTATCTAACGCATTGCAGACAAGGACATCACATGCGTAGTGTGCGTGGCCAAGAACTGGCAATATTCCTGACCTGTCACTCCAAAGGCTCTCATTCGGTCCCACGTCAGGCTAGACGCTTCATTCCACGTTCTACTGCCTGTTGACATCTAGTGGAAGGCGTATGAAGTGCATACAGATCCATAAATATAAGGCAATTGAATAGGTGATGCCTTTCACAGCGACCCATTTCAGAATTTTCACTTCCTGTTTGGAAGTTTGCCTGCCATATGAGTTCGGTTTAACTCACAGATATAATTCAAACAGTTTTACAAACTTCAGTGTTTTCTATCCAATAGTAATAATAATATGCATATCATATGATCTAGGACAGAGTACGAGGCCGTTTAGTTTAGGCACCAATTCATCAAAAAGTGAAAATGTCGCCCCCTAGTCTTAAGAAGTTTTAATTCCTTTGTTGATGTTGCAAGGAATTCTTTACAGTCATGTTTTTTTCTCGTCATATTTTAAATCACTTGTAGAAAATACACTTTATGACACTGTCATGAAGCATTATGACCATCCTGTGTCACTTTACTTGGACTAAGACAATGCACTTTAAGCCAGTTGAGCTTGCTCCTCATGCTTTGTCCTGCTCCTGAAATCTGCTCCAGCATTCATTCCAGTCATCAGTGACAGAGCATTGGAGTAGGTGTAGGTATGACATCATTGTGTGCGCAATTACCATGATCATTTAATATGTTCAATTTCAGAAAATATAAAATAAACATACTGTTGACAAGTAGCCAGATATAAAATAATGCAATATACAATATGTCTAAATATGTCTAACAGGTCTAAATGTCTAACAGGTCTAAATGTGTGTCATGACAGTGTTTTGACCATATTATGACAGGTTATGACCATGTCATAAGGTGATGACATAGGTGTCAAGTAAAGTGTTACCAATAACTTATACCGCCTGGTGATGTCGCCAGGCAGGCCAAAACTCCCTCCCACCAAAACACACTTACATTTCAGGCGGTCTTCACACTAAAACGTCATTATCATAATTTTCACAATTTCACAGTATTATTCCAACCTTATAATGTGAAATATACACCGAGTATACATAACATTAAGGAAACCTGCTCGTTCCATGACAGACTGACCAGGTAAATCAGGTGAAAGATATGATCTCGTATTGATGTCACCTGTTAAATCCACTTCAATCAGTGTAAATGAAGGGGAGGAGACAGGTTAAAGAAGGATTTTAAGCCTTGAGACAACTAAGACATGGATTGTGTATGTGTGCCATTCAGAGGGTGAATGGGGAAGACAAAAGATTTAAGTGCCTTTGAAGTGGCTGTATAGATGTATGTAGGTGCCAGGAGCACCAGTTTGTGTCAAATACTGCAACGCTGCTGGGTTTTTCACGCTCAACAGTTTTCCTTGTGTATAAAGAATGGTCCACCACCCAAAGGACATCCAGCCAACTTGACACAACTGTGGGAAGCATTGGAGTCAACATGGGCCAGCATCCCTGTGGAACGCTTTCGACACATTGCAGAGTCCATGCCCCGACGAATTGAGGCTGTTCTGAGGGCAAAAGGGGAGGGGGATGCAGCTCAATATTACGAAGGTGTCCTTAATATTTTGTACACTCAGCGTATATACACAACACAGGAAATCACGGTTTTGACTGCACTTTGCCTTTAAAAAGGTTTACTACGTTTAGTCTAGGTCCATCGGTTAGTTTGTCACCGCAGCTGTATAGCCTTATTTCCAGGCCACTAAAGAGTTAAAACACACCCTTTTCAAACTCAAAAACAAATTTAAAACCAAACTCATACGTTCACGTGTCAAAAATCACACACCGGTGATTGTGAGTCACACACGTCAAGATACAGGCAGTTAGGTGTTATGTGCAAATGGCATCCGATCACTCAGTGATACCTGTCGTGGCGGCTGCCTGTCTGAATGCAGCATCGTCTAGGGGAATGATATTCTTGTGCACCAGCTCCATGGGGCCAGGTCTCAGGGCCAGTTTGTCATTGAGGTTGTCTGCCAGGCGGGCTCTCTTCAGCCTCAGCTGAGCCTCCACAGACGATACGTCCCCCTCCGGGTCTACATATACACAGCAAGCAAAGCCACACTATTAACTCCCTTGACTATTCATGTTTTTGTATATGAGTTGATTAAGGCCAGTTGGGCTCCTCATCTGAATCTCCAGTGGCAAAGCATCCACTGACGACTTATACGTGTCTTGGTCCGAACCCTGTTCCAAGCAGTTCTCCCAAAATTGCAGCCCTAATGCCTAAGTGTCAGAGCTGGTGAGCTGGCTGGTGCCAGGTGCTCATAAAAGGTCAACATTGAATCCTTTTCCTCCCCTCATGGAAGGTAGACAGACTTCCTCCACTGGATAAATAAATGGGGTTAGAGATAATTAAAAGGGATATAGTGATATGGGTAAGACTGCCTTGCACACACACTGCCCATTAATCCTATACAAATAATCCTGGGTTGGGTTGGCCCAATATCCATTCTTCTCTTACAGTAGGATGGATAACCTGAGCTAGCTTGATTAAACCACCGAGAGAAATAGTAACAGCACTTATTTGGTCAAATCTTTCATCGATGGCTGAAATCTGGACTATGTGCCGGGAAACAATTGAATGGAATGATATTAATTATATTTCATTGGCTCCTTTTAATTAAGAACTATTGCTGTCTCATTAAGAATTGATAGAACATTTTAAAACAACAGTTATACGCTTACATCTGCCGAGCCACAGTCATCATTTTGTACAGACTACAAATTATAGCTACATCTATATAGTCCAGAGTATGGCTATTGGTTACAATCACTGATCAATATCCTTTCCAAATATAGAAACTACTGGACTACTTTAAGAGTTAATGACCTTCATGAGTGAATATCCAAATACATGCCTAAAAGACAAAAAGTGAAGATAGAAAAGAACACAGCAAAATCTGATCGGTAAAATGAACAAATGTGCATGTGTCTGCTCAAACGGTCAGAAACAGACTCATACCACAGAGGGTGGTATGAGGGCCCGACATCCACAGGTGGGGGTTGTGCTTACAGCCCAACACCGTGCAGGACGTTTGGCATTTGCCAGAGAACACCAAGATTGGCAAATTCGCCACTGGTGAAAGCAGGTTCACACTGAGCACATGAGCACATGTGACAGACGTGACAGAGTCTGCAGACGCCGTGGAGAACGTTCTGCTGCCTGCAACATCCTCCAGCATGACCGGTTTGGCGGTGGGTCAGTCATGGTGTGGGATGGCATTTCTTTGTGGGGCCGCACTGCCCTCCATGTGCTCGCCAGAGGTAGCCTGACTGCCATTAGGTACCGAGATGAGATACTCAGAGCCCTTGTGAGACCATATGCTGACACATGCACATTTGTGGCCTGCTGGAGGTCATTTTGCAGGGCTCTGGCAGTGCTCCTCCTTGCACAAAGGCGGAGGTAGCGGTCCTGCTGCTGGGTTGTTGCCCTCCTACGGCCTCCTCCACGTCTCCTGATGTACTGGCCTGTCTCCTGGTAGCGCCTCCATGCTCTGGACACTACGCTGACAGACACAGCAAACCTTCTTGCCACAGCTCGCATTGATGTGCCATCCTGAATGAGCTGCACTACCTGAGCCACTTGTGTGGGTTGTAGACTCCGTCTCATGCTACCACTAGAGTGAGAGCACCGCCAGCATTCAAAAGTGACCAAAACATCAGCCAGGAAGCATAGGAACTGAGAAGTGGTCTGTGGTCACCACCTGCAGAATCACTCCTTTATTGGGGGTGTCTTGCTAATTGCCTATAATTTCCACCTTTTGTCTATTCCATTTGCACAACAGCATGTGACATTTATTGTCAATCAGTGTTGCTTCCTAAGTGGACAGTTTGATTTCACAGAAGAGTGATTGACTTGGAGTTACATTGTGTTGTTTAAGTGTTCCCTTTATTTTTTTGAGCAGTGTATAAGGATCCCAATTAGCTGCTGCTAACGCAGCCGCTACTCTTCCTGGGGTCTGTCAAGGCTGTGGGTAACTGGTGAAAGGAGTCAGGCGCAGGAGAGCTGAGATGCATGGACAAGGTATTTAATACAAGATAACACCAGTATACACACAATACTATGGTGCGGGAAAAATACTGGTACCACAAAATAAACGGGCATAATCACAAAACCTGGCAACAATATACCAGGCGTCAGATACAGCCTTCACAATAAAACAAACACGCACACAAACATGGGGGAAACCAGAGGGTTAAATAATGAACATGTAATGAGGGAATTGAAACTCGGTGTGTAGAAAACAAAGACAAAACAAATGGAAAATGAAAAGTGGATCGGTGATGGCTCGAAGGCCGGTGACATCGACCGCCGAACGCCGCTCGAACAAGGAGAGGGACTGACTCCGGCGGAAGTCGTGACAGGGTCCACAAGATGATGCTGGCTTAAATAATACATTAATTTCAAATCAATTACACTAAGTGGTTGTTCTTTATGTTTGCTGTCACAGTTTACAAGGTGTAAAAAATGTGATTTGTAGCTAGTACTTACACTATATATACACAAAAGTATGTGGACACACCTTCAATTTAGTCGATTCGGCTATTTCAGCCACAACCGTTGCTCACAGGTGTATAAAACAGAGCACACGGCAATGCAATCTCCATAGACAAACATTGGCAGTAGAATGGCCTTACTGAAGAGCTCAGTGACTTTCAACGTGTCACCGTCACAGGATGCCACCTTACCAACAAGTCAGTTTGTCAAATTTCTGCCCTGCTAGAGCTGCCCCGGTCAACTGTAAGTGCTGTTATTGTGAAATGGAAAAGTCTAGGAGCAACAACGGCTCAGCTGCCATGTGGTAGGCCACACAAGCTCACAGAACGGGATCGCCAAAGGACTGAAGCGCGAAAAAATTATCTGTCCTCGGTTGCAACACTCACTACCGAGTTCCAAACTTCCTCTGGAAGCAACGTCAGCACAATAACTGTTTGTCGGGAGCTTCATGAAATGGGTTTCCATGGCCGAGCAGCCTCAGACAAGCCTAAGATCACCATGTGCAATGTCAAGCATTGGCTGGAGTGGTGTAAACTTCGCCGCCATTAGACTCTGGAGCAGTGGAAACGCTTTCTCTGGAGTGATGAATCATGCTTCACCGTCTGGCAGTCCGACGGACGAATTTGGGTTTGCCAGGAGAACGCTACATGCCCGAATGCATAGTGCCAACTGTAAAGTTGGGTGGAGGAGGAATAATGGGGAAGGCCCTTTCCTGTTTCCATGACAATGCCCCGGTGCAGAAAGCGAGGTCCATACAGATTTTTTTTTTCTTCGAGTTCAGTGTGGAAGAAATTGACTGGCCTGCACAGAGCCCTGACCTCAACCCCATCAAACACCTTTGGGATGAAATGGAACGCCTACTATAAGCCAGGCCTAACTGCCCAACATCAGTGCCAGACCTCACTAATGCTCTTGTCGCTGAATGGAAGCAAGTTCCCGCAGGAATGTTCCAACATCTAGTGGAAATCCTTCCCAGAAGAGTGGAGGCTGTTATAGCAGCAAAGGGGGAACCAACTCCATATTAATGCTCATGATTTTGGAATGAGATGTTCGACAAGCAGGTGTCCACATGTTTGTGGTCATGAATTGTAAGTCGTTTTCTGGCATTATTTGTCTTTTTACCTAAATATGCAAACACCATCAGATAGAATTCATAGCAAGCAGTGCTGGAATGACATTCCCTCTCATGGGATGGGCGGCAAAAAATAACTAACTGAAAGCAAGACCCGCAATAAGCCATGAATATGACCGCATTGAAGCATATGTCACTGTGCTTCTATGGCTATATGTACCATGCCACTGCCTACTTCATTTGTTCATTTAGCATACAAGTCAACACACCTATATTTTTAGCTTGAATTAGCTTTAAAACTGAAATTTTTTATCTTTGCCCCATGAAAAAATGTGTAGAATTGCATAATTGCAACAAATGTCTGGCTACACTACTGAGGTACACTTATGGTGTTCACTGGTACCGTTACAGCAAATTCTCCAGTGTTTAATCCACAGAGAGTGTTATATTTAACACGGGTTCATTGTCTATATGGGTCCACACTTTTCAGTGTTAAATTAGCAAACTGTTTAGTGTAAAGCCTTATTTGCATATTTCCCAGAGTGTCTTGCCTTTCGAGTGACTTGTAGAGTTACCACCCATGACTGTATTTGTTAGTGACAGAGATATAGTTGTTTCATTCATCCATTTTCAGTCCAATGGCCTTCACCTAGTGTGATCCTAAATTAATATGCTATCATGAAATTGTATTCTTTAATACAAAACAACACATAATTTATAAGGCCTTATTTTGAAGGCCTAGTTTAACCCTAATACAATGGCCTGAAACTCATGGTTTACAGGTCACATCAGGCCTGCAAGTCACATTATGCTGTGATGTGTAATTCCTATTGAAATCCAGCTAGAGTGGGGATATCCAACATTAAGAATTTTTATTCACCCGGAACCTGCATTCAGAATGACTGCCGGGTTGGGAAGACTAAGATATGAGACTACTTAAAGCATTTAAATTGGAACAACCAGTTCAGTAACGGGTGCAATAAATCCAAGTAACATTGGATTAGTTTATAAAAATGTATGTTATTTATATTTCACTAGCGTAAGATTAATCAATCAATGTACATGCAAAAACATAGATATTGAAACAAACAATTCAAAAAATCAACCTGCAACAGACCATGCTGAGAAATATAATAATGATGGTCATGGTTGTGGTTTAACACTGGTTATTAACACCAACACTGGCATTATTTTACACCAATGAGTGTTCATTTAACACTTACAAAGTTAATTTAACAACTGAATCAACACTAGAAATGTTACACTGAAAATTCAATACTAGGTAACACTGGCCAATTTGACACTCTGACTGAACAACAGCATTTTTTAACAACATCTTAAAAAGAAACACCAGGGGGCATTCATAGTAACACAAAGTTACTATGAAAGTTACACCAAAACTGTCCTCACCAGGATATGAACACTGGCGATTTTGCTGTGAAGGAAGGCATTAAGAAAGGAAAGGTAGAAAGAAGGGAGGAAGGAAGGAAAGATGTATGAGTAATTGACTAGGGCCTTCTGTGTCCTTCCCTAGAGGATACAGGGATCACCTGCTGGCCTGGTCTGTCCTGGCCTGGTCTGTCCTGGCCTGGTTTGTCCTGGCCTGGTCTGGCATGGTTTGTCCTGGCCTGGTCTGTCCTGGCATGGTTTGTCCTGGCCTGGTCTGTCCTGGCATGGTCTGTCCTGGCATGGTTTGTCCTGGCCTGGTCTGTCCTGGCATGGTCTGTCCTGGCATGGTCTGTCCTGGCATGGTCTGTCCTGGCATGGTTTGTCCTGGCATGGTCTGTCCTGGCATGGTTTGTCCTGGCATGGTTTGTCCTGGCATGGTTTGTCCTGGCATGGTTTGTCCTGGCATAGCAGTGGTCATGTTGCTAACCAGCCACATGGGATGCGATGGTGAGATCACCGTCTGCTAATACACCATCTGCCCCGGCCTGTCACTCACTGTGTCCGCTTCCCTGACTCGCACATGATTCTAACCTGACATAAGGGCTGCAGAAGCTTTATAGAGATGAATGAAGACTACATAAAAGTATCTCCAGCACAACACAGCTACTTCATATCAACTCTCCACGTAATATAAAGTTTGCACAAAAAACATATAACAACACTCTTTGTGACATTAGAGCTGCAGAT